>NC_041409.2:45539821-45742321 GCF_900747795.2 Erpetoichthys calabaricus
TTCCAACCCGCTGAATCCGAACACAGGGTCACGGGGGTCTGCTGGAGCCAATCCCAGCCAATACAGGGCACAAGGCAGGAACCAATCCCGGGCAGGGTGCCAACCCACCGCAGGACACACACAAACACACACTAGGGCCAATTTAGAATCGCCAATCCACCTAACCTGCATGTCTTTGGACTGTGGGAGGAAACCGGAGTGCCCGGAGGAAACCCACGCAGACACGGGGAGAACATGCAAACTCCACGCAGGGAGGACCCAGGAAGCGAACCCGGGTCCCCAGGTCACCCAACTGCGAGGCAGCAGCGCTACCCACTGCGCCACCGTGCCGCCCAGCCGCATACATCTTCGTTGAAAAGAAAAAGTCCGCATTTCTCTCCAAGAAGAAATCATTTACAATAAAAGTCTTGTTTGCCAATGATCTGCCATTCGTTAATTCAATTTAACAGGTGCTGAGGTGCCTTTCGACACGGCAGGCCGGCCCTCATCCTGCCGGATCTTGTGGAGGTACAGGAACTAATATCCTTAAAGGGACAGATGACAAAAATCCTTTAGTTTCACAGCGGCGCCGTCTCCGGTTCGTACAGGATTTCTTCGCGTTAAAAAGTGCAAGAAACTCAAGTACATATTGTTGCAGACCTGAGTAAAATGGGCGTTACAGCTCATTTTCGACTTCAGCCAATCATATATTAAATTTGTGTATGTCAGGCACTTATCAGCCAAACGCAAATTTAAACGTTACAGTCAAATTTAAACGTCGCGGTCAATCACCTTTTCATTCAGCAAATCGCTAATCGGTGTTATTTGTCATTCATAAACGTTCCGCTTTAGCCAATTGCCTTATGGATATGCACAACTGGATATGTAAAAAGAAAGGTGGGAGTAATTTCTAAAGGTGGACGGTCAAGATAAAGTGACTGAGAGACGGGAATGTGGGATCCACAGGCAAGAAACTCACTAGAGCTGCTGGTATGTTGAGAACAGACATGAATACCATAGAATATTTGACACACATTAGCAAACAAAGAACAGAGACTGATCTGCAGGCAGAAGGGACTACAATGGAATATTAGGAATGCATAAATAAATAAACTTTGATAAATAGTAATGATAGTAATAAAACATATTTTTAGAGTTGTGTATTATAGAAATAAAGATATAACTTTAACTGTTTATTAATAGTTTAAAATGGTAATACGTTTATAGCCCGTCTTTAGAGTGACTTGTTAAATGTAGGCGACTGTTTCATTTGGACATTCGAGTAAACAACAGTTACATCCATACATCCATCCATTTTCCAACCCGCTGAATCTGAACACAGTTACATATTTGTTTTAATCTGAATGATTTAATCAAGTAGAGCCCACATTTAAGTCTATGTCAATCCATTAAAATTAGGCGGACACACATTTGTATTCATATGTTCATTGAAATTTTCTTCAGATGTTGTTTAATAACAATACATATCTCATATCCAAATCTTTATCATCATTATTTTTCAAAACTGCTAATCATAAATGACGGTGGTAAAAATACACTGCAGTCTTATTAATTTACTCGACAGAGAGCTCTAGTGTAAGAAATTGGCACTAGTAGACTACCGTCGCAGATGTATTTTACGAATATACACTCCGTCTCTTACAGTCACTTTACCTTAACCGTCCACCTTTAGAAATTAGTTTGGGGTCGATCGGGCCCTCGTATCAGTTCAGGAGAAAGCTGCGATCGGAGAGGCGACCCTGGACCCTTCTGTCACGTTTATTTTATGGTGGCGATTGAAGCTCTCGGTTCCTTTTTAGCATTACATTGAAAAAATTACATTTGTAGTTTTGCATTTAACCATTTCTCTGCCGAGTTTACACACAATTTTGTTTCAGAATTGAAATAATAATAATAATAAAAAAAACCATAGCAGCCTTAGTGAATTCAGGTTTAATCCGAAAGTGAACTTCTAGCAATAAAAGTGCATGGCAGTGCCCCATGCTTTTATGTTGATGAAAGGCCCTTTAGCTAAGTGTGTAAAATACGAACTACAAGTTGAAATCGACAAGGTGTGCTCTGCTTAGATTTTGTTAAGCATTTCATAAACATGCACAGACTAAATGTGTTTGAAATGTCATTGTCATATAAAGTACAGTACGCCATTGTTGTGGAGTGTGTGTGTGTATGTATAAAGGCCGTGACTTCTGATAAATAAAATGTTTTATTGCAATGTGTATTCTTATGTTTCGAAATGCACAGCAGATACTGTATATTTTAGGACATTTACTAATTTAGGTTCCCTCTCTCTTTTTTTAAGTAAATTGTGTTGCTTAAGTCATTTTTCCATGTGAGATACTTTTTGCTTATGTAAATATTAGACTATCTAATCATAATTCTACTTAAGTACATTTTGTGCTTTATTTATTTATTTTAAGACAACTTAATGCTGATGGATGCACTGTGTTCAGTGCGTTTAAATGCTATATGAAGACACCTGAGCAGATTGACTGCCATGTATGGTAATGAATATAAAAGAACATAAGAATTATGACAAACCAGAGGAGGCCATTTAGTCCATCTGTCTCTCGTTTGTTTAGCTTATGGCTAAGCTGTCCCCATATCTCATCCAGATTCTTCTTAAAGGTTGTCAAGGCCCCCACGAGTACCTGTTTCCAGGAGGGGCCTGACAGCGCCTGTTCTCTCCCAGAACCCACTCACAAGCCCCAAGATGTCGGACTTAAGCCGAGAATTTTGATATCGTAATGTCACCTGCTCAAGATGTATTTACTGTCAATTATGATCTTTGCTATATCATACTTCCAAAAAATACAGTCATTCAATGAAATGTGTAAATAAAGTGTTTTGCGCCGTTATTGTGGGGCATCAGATTATAGTCCACGTATATCTCTCTATTATAATAAAAAAATATTGGGAAATCATGGGAGACGAGTCGTGATCTTTCTGAAGAGACTTTTTGGAAGTCCCGCGAGACGGAGACTTTGGCCATTAGATGCTTTCAAGTCATGCCATACATACAATCATTTTAAAACAAGATCACGGTTATCTAACCTCTCAGACGTGTAAATGCTTTTGTCAGACACACTTCCTCTGCTCTCAGCTCTTAGTCATCAAATAACTTTTATCAAGACAATAATAGTATATGTTCTAGATGACACGTCAATGAGTAAGCAAAGAAGAAAGAGCAGTGCATCAAAAAGAGAACCAAAAGCGTTGGAGAGAAAAGAACGCAAAAAAGAACAATACTAATCTATGTGCAAAATCAGAAAAGTAATAATAAGCCCGGAGCAAGTGGAATTGAAAACCTTGCAGGTCCAATCGGGTCAGAAAGAAAAGACAAAGAGTAAAAGACAAAGTAGAACTTCATTAAGACGTGCAAAAATGCTGGTGCGATACACATGCGGAACAGGTTAGAGATTATGAAAGCAGTGCAATAAGAAAGGCTCAAAAAAAAGGTGGCGTGATACACATGCAGAGCAGGTTAAAGATTATGAAAGCAGTAAACTTAGAAAGTATCAAAAAAAAAGAGAGTAAAGAATGCATTAGCGCTAACAAAAGGAAATTAATACTCGGTGAAATAAGGGAAAGTAATAATCATCCCGGACCAGTTGGAATTGAAAACCTCGCAAGTCCAATCAGGGTCAGAAAGAAAAGACAAAGAGTAGAAGAAAAAGTAGAACGTTGTAAAGAGGTTCAAAAACGTGGGGGCAAAACAGATGCAGAGCATGTTAGAGATTATGAAAGCAGTGAAATTCGAAAGTATCAAAAAATCATAGGTGATATATCAGAAGAATGTAGATATTGTAAGGCGTTAAAGTTTAAGATGGAGATCTGTAGATCATCTAATTCGTGTTGCCATCAGGTAAAAGTAGTGTTTATTCACGATAAAGAGGCATATCCGCGAGAATTAAAAGATTTGTTGTTTGGTGAAAGTGAAATCCACAAACACTACAGGCAAAATATCCGAGTCTATACAGTAATAATTTGTTTGCATTCGCATCATTCAATGCACAAAATGTAGATTTACACAATAATGGACCATACGTTATGAGAATCTGTGGTCCAGCGACAGTTAAAGCTACAACAAGTTTAACTGAGAAGAAACCACAATTTGGTCAGGTTTATACCCCGACAGCAGCTGACTCAGGAACAGATCCGGCCACAACATGGCAAAGTCGTATAGCAGTCACATTCTTTTTTTGACTCTGTAACAGATCCGTCTGTATTCCGGCAAGCTCAGTTCGTGCTTCTGTGGGAGGGGCAAATGGATTCGCCCACATTTCGTTATGTATAGTAATTGACAGTTCAATCTCTTTCCTCGAGAGCTTAAGTTAACGTGAGCGTATCACGCTTATGTTTTGAATTCGCGCTCAAATTTGCGCGCCACAACGAGCAGTTTGAAAACATTTACAAAGAGAACGGAATTGTTCTGGGAGGAAGTGAGTCAAAATTTCATTTTTAAAAGTTATGAGAAGTTCAGCAGCTTTTTATATATGTGTCGCCATCATAGCAGGTTAAAGTGAAATGTAATGAATTATATTAGCATCTCACTGTAATAATTTTTAGTATTTGTACATATTAGGCCACGATGTTAAATTCATATGCAGTTTATTTTAGCCTCCACCAAATAAGGGTTAGTTGGCGCTGTGTTCAAAATTATTTTTTAAACGTTTTGTGTTGAACGTGGGATTATTTCAGATATGCTATAGAAAAAAAAGTGGTCTAACCTTTTTGTGTTTCATTGTAAGTGGCTTCGCGACCGCTGGAGAGGGTTGCGTTGGTGAATCGTGAAAGCAGGGGCAATGTCAGAGGACCGCCGAATCGAGCGCGACCTGCCGTCAGAGCGGGGAAAAGAGGGTTGGGTGCATGTTCGCCCAGCGAATTCGGGGAAATGTGGTTTAGGCGACCCGCCGGTCACAAAACTTTTCATTGAACGGACTTAAGCCTGTGGTAGTTTGTTTTGCTTTAGAAACTTTTTCAGTGTCGGTTTATTTTATGGAAGCTTATACAATTTAGTCTTTTCTTAGTTCTTCGCTTTAATAAAGTGCCAATAGGATTCAGGTTGCTCTCCTAATTTGTACAAAAATTACATGATAAACATATATAAAGGATTTGTTAAATGTAGATACAAAAAGTACTAACATTAATGTGTTGTTATTTTAAATATTTTAGTAGAATCCTGATGGGGATATATACTTTAGCAACATTTCACAAGCATAATCTGTACATTACATGTATTTTCTCTGTCCTTTAAAAGTGAATGGTTGTGAATATTCAAATTAGAATGGTAAATATATATTCACGTATATGGTAGCTTGGCTTCTGCTAAATAATAAAAAAAATCTTTGTAAATTAATTAGTGTCTTTTTTGTCATATTACAATTTAAGCAATATAGGTTACAATTTAAGTGAGGGTGGCATGGCAGCAGTGCTCCCTCGCAGTAAGGAGACCGCAGGGTTCACATCCCAGGTCTTCCCGGCGTGGAGTTTGCATGTTCTCCCCATGTCTACGTGGGTTTCCACTGGGTGCTCCGGTTTCTTCCCACGGTCCAAAGACATGCAGATTAGGTGGATAAAATAAATTGACCCTAGTGTGTGCTTTGTATGTTTGTTCACCCTGTGATGCACTGGCACCCTATCCAGGGTTTCTTCCTGCCTTGCACCCTATACTAGCTGGGATAGGCTCCAGCAACCCCCACAACACTACTCAGGTTGTTAGAAAATGACTGACTGACAATTTAAGTGATATGGAGGCATTTACCTGTCAGTGATGATTTCATTTATTATTTTTCTTTTGGTGACTTTTGTCTAATCTTGGTACACATTTAAAAAGCTGTTAATTAAATGTGTTTGTAGGTCTGTTTTATTTAAGCAAGGATCATCTGCAGTAGTTACCTGTTGCATTACTGCTGATAGGTAGTAGCTATTTTTGTCAGTCAGTCATTTTCTAACTCACTTAATGCAAACCAGGGTTGCATGAGCTGCCAGATCCTATTCCAGTTAGCATTGGGCCAAAGGCAGGAACAAATCCAGGACAGGGCACCAGGGCCATTTTTGTTTTAATGTCTACAGTAAAAATAACAGCATTTAATGTTTGTATTTTTTTTTTTGGTATAAATTAAAATGTGGAATTTCAGTGCAGATCTGGAGACATCACTTGAAAGATTTTTATTTTTTATCAAAATGACAGTAAAAATCATATTTTGTTTTTAAGACATGTATATTTTGTAGCATGCTATTCAGTGGGATTGGTGTGCAGCCCAAGCTTAAATTTAACAAAAAAATACTGTTGCTGGTTTATATTTGAATTAAATACTGTAAGCTTGTTGTTTAGTTAGATCAAACATTATTTACATATTTGCTTACCAGTAGGCAGTGTGTACACAAAGTTACACACACAATATTTTACAGTAACATGTTAAACCATACTTATATTTCTTTCTGTGTATATTTTTGACCTGCAGTTCGCGTATGGTGATAATCAGCAGTGAGAAATGGCTGATTCTGTGGTATCGGGTTCAACCCTCAGACGAAGAGCATGCAGAGATGTTGATAGGAGACTTCAGCAAATGAGGGAGAACTGCAGATTTAACTTTGCATTCGGAATTAGGAATGGGGAAAGGATGGAGGAACGTGATCTTAGAAATGAGGAGAGAGTGGAGCAAAATGACTTTGAAAATGGAAGTGAAGTGGAGAATGAGGATGTTGGGAATGAGGAAATTTATATAGACAACACAGCAAACATTTTTGTGTGTCCTCAGTCAGCAGACTTTTCTGAGGTTGAGTCTGATTTGGATCTGCATTCTGATGAGAATTTAGAAGAGCCATGTAGCCTCAGTGACAGTATTTGTAACTGGGCTTTAACCTTTGGAATATGTCTTGTTGCTCTAACAGCACATTTAGGGTTGTTGAAACTTTATCATCCTGAACTCCCAAAAGATGCAAGAACTCTCCTCAATACTAAGAGTGGGTATTCTATTCAGAATAAGGTTGGTGGCCATTATTACTATTTTGGTATCCTTGCTTCAATCAGTAAAATTCTTTCAGATACCATAAGCTCAGTCACAGAAGGCTTTACCTTGAAGTTGCAGATCAATGTGGATGGGTTGCCCTTATTTAAAAGCACTAGCATTCAGCTTTGGCCTATTTTGGGACTTCTCCTCAACCTTCCTATGAAAATGCCTGTTGTTATTGAACTATTTTGTGGACCAAACAAACCAAAGTCATTTGAGGAGTTTATGAAAGATTTTGTTACCGAGTTAAGGGAATTAGAAAATGTTTTTTTCTTTTAATGGCAAACTGCTCTTTCTGGAGGTAGATTCTGTTGTGTGTGACACACCTGCCAGGGCTTTTTTAAAGAAAACAAAAGCACATAATGGATATCATGGATGCGAGGGCAGTATGTCAACAACAGGATGACTTTTCCTTTAATTGAATACACACTCAGAACAGATGAATCTTTTCCCCAAAAACTTGATGAAGAACATCATCTATTTGGCTTGCATGCTTTTCAAGGAACAAGCATTGGCATGGTATCACAGTTTCCAGTTGATTACATGCATTTGGTTTGTTTGGGGGTTGTCAGGAAATTGTTAAATATTTTGCTCAGAGGTCCTCTAAATTTTCGATTACCTGCAAACATTATTTTATTAATAATTATTACTAGATTATCTGACCGTTTAAATGACTTGCGATCTTGTATACCAGTGGAATTTGCCCGGAAACCCCGGACACTGAGAGAAATTGACCGCTGGAAAGCAACAAAATTTAGACTGCTTCTAATTTACACGGGCCCTGTTGTTCTGTGTTCATTCCTGGATAACAGGATATATAACAACTTCATGCTGTTGTTCTCTGCCATCTCAATTTTAGTCAGTCCAGTGCTTTCTTCATTCTACTGTCAGTATGCTCAAACATTGCTTCAAACATTTGTGAACCATTTTGGTGAGATTTATGGCAAAGATCAGCTTGTATACAATGTACATTGTTTAGTCCATCTTCCTCTGGATGTACAGCGGCATGGTTCTTTAGACTGCTTTTCATCTTTCCCTTATGAAAACCACCTTCAAAGACTTAAGAAACTTGTGAGAAAGCCTGAACGTCCACTTGCTCAGATTGTCCGAAGACTGTCTGAGCAAACTGCTTGCACATCCACTGGTCTGGTGTCAAAGTCTTTGGAAAAACCCCATTATGTTGGACCAGTTCCAGATGGACTTTTTGTACTTGGACAGTACCATCAAATGCGTTGTGAACAATGGGTTATTAAAGTTTCAACAGCAGATAATGTCTTCATTATAGGCGATGATGTGTGCATGATATACAATATTGTTGAATCCAGTGAAGATGTCTATGTTGTGTACAAGGTGTTCTTAAAGAAGTCTGTCTTTTTTACCTACCCATTTAAGTCAGATTTCCTAAATATATATTGCATTTCTCAGATATCCGAAACAATCAAGTATGCAAATGTGTCAACCATCAGTCAAAAGTGCATAGTTCTGCCCCACAGAGGAGGTTCTGTGGCGATACCTTTACTTCATTCTCAAAAATATTAAATCAGAGTTATTTTATGTAAATAGCATTTTTGATTGTTCTACTTGTTCATTAGTCAACACAGATGGAATCACGATTACATTTTGTAAGTACGTTGAGCCCTTTTTCACTCTACTGTTGATGCATTTATACGCTTCACATTGTACTTTATTATATCCATCCATCCATCCATTTTCCAACCCGCTGAATCCAAACACAGGGTCACGGGAGTCTGCTGGAGCCAATCCCAGCCAACACAGGGCACAAGGCAGGAAACAATCCTGGGCAGGGTGCCAACCTACCGCAGGACACACACAAACACACCCACACACCAAACACACACTAAGGCCAATTTAGAATCACCAATATATCATTTTCATTTGTGTATAAACAATTTTTTTCAGTGGCTAATGGATAAACTTGCTGCACATTGCAAACTACCAAACAAAGCTTACCTTTCATCAATAGTCAAAAAAGCATTCTTGTTTTTATTAAAATCAGGGGTGAGGATGTGCTAGGTGGTTTCACCTGCTGTTTGGGTAATGCATTTTGTGTGCAACATGTAAATATTATGCTTATTTTGAACACTGTCTTTTTTTTTTCTTCTGCAGGATGTTTCTGGTAGTTCAGTTTATAGATGAACAAAAATCTGTGTCTGTTATACCACAGAATTGGTACAGTGATGGCACAACCTTTTGGCCAAATTATACGAGCGATCAAAGACTCAACAAAGCAGCAAGATATGCTGAGGAACCAGGCCCAGACTGGACCAAGTACGATGTTAGAGTACTAAAGTCCTACGGTAATTGAAATGTTCAAGATATGTCCCCAACTTAATCCCTTTCACCAGAGAAATATTGCTGTAAAATATTAGTTTCTTGATGTTCATTTTTTTTTATAGAAAAGCAACAAACATTTGTCTAAAGCCTTATTTTCATGTTGTAATCATGTGATTTTTCGCTGTCTCCAGGCCTCTTTTCCAACAACCTTCATACTAGTGTTCATGAGAAATCGGGGCCCAATTCACACCTTTCATTAACATGCATCTCTAGTGATTGCATTTATCCAAATTGAAACCCAATCTTACTTTCTCATGTAGGTCTCTTTACAATTTTTCCTTGTTTCACTTTGGTGGTTAAATGCTATCAAACTGTGATTCGATTACAAAAAAAGAAAATATGTGAATGCTAGGTGTGAATGGGGCCTAGGTAGTAGTGATTTAAAAAAATCACAGAAGTGATAATGTTATATTGCACATTGTTTACATCACCTGACATTAACTTTTTGAAATGCTTTTAGGAGATTACATGTCTGCATGGCAAGGGATGAAGAAGTCTTTGATTTGTCAAACTTCAGAATTGGATACAGATGGTGAGGAGGATATAGGCAGGGTGAAAAGAGCAACTAAACCAATGTAAGTTTGATTCAACTTCACCTGGGTTTTGTTGAATGTATGAAACCTTTGTTTTGAGTAATATATGCACATTCAATCTTCTGTAAACAGCCACTACTATGGTGACACTGACTATGAAAGTGAACATGAAGACTTAGCTAAGAAAACAAAAATTCCCTTGACAAGATCTTCAAAACCTCAACAGTCAACTGGACCTCGCATGTTATCCCCACATTCTGCACCTCAGGTACCATCACCACCTTTACCTTGTCGCTCACCACCACATTCTTCGCTTCAGGTGCCACCTCCTTACCAGTCACTATTGCTCTCTGAAAATACATCTCAACAAATTTCCAGGAACCTTCCAAAAATGCAAAATACTTCTGAACTCTTCAGGCCTACTTACAGAGTGGGTCGATGTGGAACAGAACCAATACCTTGCACTGGTAAGTTATGATCGGACTATTGATTGTACTTGTTTCACATATTCAACAACCTTTTGAACATATCGGAGCATAAGTCAACAAGTTATTAGATATGTTATGGTATTTGTTGTCATGTTCATTTTGTGCCAGTATATTCCTTAATTTTTAGTGTTTTGGTTTTTAAAATGTCAAATTTTATATGTTCCAAAGGATGTTCTTTTAACGTGTATGAGAGTTGTGTTTGCTCCAAAGTGCAGGAGTAGGATTCATTACATTTTCCAATAAAGAACAAAGTTTTTAAATGAATAGTATCTTTTTTACATTTTGTTGGTATTTATTTTTCAGCTGCAGATCTTCATATCCTCACATTGCTTGAACATGTGAAGCACCAGCTGTCACAATTGGCTGTCATGATCAGTTCACTATCTGGGCGGCTAAACATTGAATGCTCACCTGATATGCCTGAGGAGGTCCAGTTTCCTTTACAATCATTGGAGGAAGTGGATGATTTTGAAGCCTGGTTGAAACAACCAACCAATGCTTTGAAGAAAAAGAACATGGTATGGACTGTAAAGCTAGACTTTGTTCTCTTTCTGATTTTGTTTAATTTAAAATATTCACTTGCATTTTGTGTCATAATTTTAAACAATTGCTAATTTTTTTTGTACATAATAGGACGAGACCAAATCTTCACATTATATGCTAATCATAGGCAACATAAGAAAGTGTCAAATCAAAGTTACTTCTCAATGGAAAAATATTTTGTTTCTAAATAAACTAGTTTTAAGGTATGACATGACATGGGTAGAATGTCTGAAATAAGTCTGCATTTTTTTTTTCTTTAATAATTATTTTTCTCAGGGGATTACTGTGTATTTTGCACACAATGCCCATGTGACTTCTCAGTTATTTGTGCATGGCTGTTGTGCTGGAAGTGGTATGCACTCTTTAGCTTTAAAGTCTGAAGAAAAAAAAAAATATATATATATATATATATATTTAAAATACAAGAAGAACAGTTTAACCATTGCTTGCATAAAGCTGTAGTATTTATATAAGTGTCATCCCAAATTTGCAGTAATATAGTTATTTTAGCTGTTAGGTGGGTTATCTGTTACAGGATGTTTATTGTGTAAGGGACTATGTTTAGCAAAATATTTAATAGCTCTACAGTTACAAGAAAACTTCCTTGTACAATAACAAGAGTTGCAAATATAAATTATGTCATTTGAGCTTTCTGAACATTACAATCCATGAATTTTGTGCTTCCTTTGTTATATTCTTATTATTACAAAATTAATGTCTACTGGATTGAATTACAGTTAACATTATGGTTAACATTAACTTTAATTTGGAAAGTGTAACTTTTGAACAATATTTGTCAGAATGCCAATCATCACATCAAAGTCAAAAGACATGTGCTTCAGAGTGACAATTGATGCCGTTTCTGCATTTATTTTAGTGTTTAAATTCTAAAGCCACTGCCTGTATATTATCTTTTGTCCTTGTAGATTTCTGTACTGGCATCTATTGGAGGACAAGATACCAAGAGTGTCACTTGGAATATTCTTTCACATATTTTTGGAGATGATGTTGCAAAAAAGATAAACTGGAAGGGAGTGAATGAAAAACGGGCCTTCAGTCAAATGGCAACCAAAACTCTAATTATGCATAAGTATCAATAAATCCAATTATATGAAATTAGTCTAACTGTATTAAGATATTACATTTTATGCCTTTGTTGGCTCAGTGGTAGTGCTGCTGCCTTGCAGTAAGGAGACCAGGGTGTGCCTCCTGGGTCCTCTCTGTGTAGAGTTTGCATGTTCTTCCTGTGTCTGCTCTGGTTTCCACCCACTGTCCAAAGGCATACAGGTTCAGGATATTGTAAAATGGCTTTTGTGTGTGTTCACCCTGCGATGGACTGGTGTCCTGTCCAGGGTTTGTTCCTGAATGTGCTCCAAAGCTAGCTGGGAAGGCTCCAGCCATCCCTGACCCTGGTCTGAATTAAGCAAGTTAGAAAATGACATGACATATTATTTTAAGATAGACCCTAAATATTACAGATTTCTGGAAAATAGCAATTATTAAATAAAATAATTTTCCTGGTCTCTCTCTAACACCTTCTGCTCCTCCTAAAACTCCTGCCACATTCTTAGGAGTACTTGGAGTTTCCTCTATATTAAGAAAGATCATTAGGAGAGGGTTTCTGGTTTTTATGCATTTATTTAAAACAGAGTCATGTATTTAAAATGAGTTAATTGTACTATTTTTATCCACAACCCCAAATAATAATAAGTAAAGAATAAGAGAAAACTGCAAAATTAATTCAACCTTACAATTGAACTGTTGTGAATTTTTCTATATTAATTATTTTTACACTTGCTCCACAAAAAAAAATCTTGAAGGTGTGAGTAGGTCAGTCCACAATCTGTACATAGCCTTTATTGATCAGTATTAAAAAAGTTCACTAAAATCAAGCATAAATGATTTCATATCATTAGTAAAAGTTTTGCTTCTCCTGTATTCAAAAAGCTTTGCTGTGTGGTCATTATGCAGTAGTGCAAGTGCCAATCCTTATTTCACCATTTCTATTAGTGGGAAATGCCTTAAAGCAACTGTTTGCCATTTAATGTTTCTGATAATTATTTTTCTGTATTTGCCTGTAGGTGCAGTTCGCCAGAGTCATGTGGCAGCCAAAGCTACAGATGTGGACATTAATAAATTTGTCATTAGGTGGTTCAATTTGGCATCTGACCGTGGTGGTGGTCGCAAGGAGCGCTGCAGGAGACTGCAGGCAGCAGTGCCTTCTGAATCATCCATCCATCCATTGTCTCCCGCTTATCCGAGGTCGGGTCGCGGGGGCAGCAGCTTGAGCAGAGATGCCCAGACTTCCCTCTCCCCGGCCACTTCTTCTAGCTCTTCCGGGAGAATCCCAAGGCGTTCCCAGGCCAGTCGAGAGACATAGTCCCTCCAACATGTCCTGGGTCTTCCCTGGGGCCTCCTCCCGGTTGGACGTGCCCGGAACACCTCACCAGGGAGGCGTCCAGGAGGCATCCTGATCAGATGCCCGAGCCACCTCATCTGACTCCTCTCGATGCGGAGGAGCAGCGGCTCTACTCTGAGCCCCTCCCGGATGACTGAGCTTCTCACCCTATCTTTAAGGGAAAGCCCAGACACCCTGCGGAGGAAACGCATTTCAGCCGCTTGTATTCGCGATCTCGTTCTTTCGGTCACTACTATAGTATCCTTCTGAATCAGGACTGATGTATACACAATTTAGTAGTAAAGTTTATTGCTGTTTTACTGTTTTGGGTAGATTTCTTCATTTTTGTACTTGCATCCTACACTTATCTGCAAATGTGCTCATTTTATATTTATATTTTAACCATGTTACTGGATATTTGAACTGTTAAAATACTCAATATATTAATATATTATGTTTGTTTGGAATTGTAGTGTATGTTGACATCTTTTGATCCATGCAACGCATTGAGTTTATATAACATGACAATAAATAAACCAGTTATATACTGAAAGTTGTCATTAGGTTATTTTTCTCTTAACTTTTAATACTAGACACTAAAATTCTATGTAGGAAGGAATATGGACAAGAAAATACTATTTAACTCAACAGGGCATGTAGGTGATATTGCTACAAATTAAGGATGTCATGAGTTGCATTTTTTTTTTTTCTTTTTATTTTTTTCATGCTATGTGTTTGGAAAGTGCCACCAACAAATGTATACTCCCACCAACGCAACTGGAGTTGAAGTAAGCTAGCATCTCTGTAGAACGCTTTTGAGACCTTGATTAGCCCATTCCTTGATTTCCTGAGGCTGTTCTTATAGACCATGGCATAATTAGGTATAATTAAATATTAGAAGGATGACCCTGTATTACTCATTCATTAAGGCAAGATCATCATTTCATCTACATTTTTTCAACATTTCAGCAGAGGTTGGCCCTACAGTATTTGCCTTATCCAGATTAGAAGCTCAGGTAATTTTAAGAACTTGGCTCTAAAGGGGCCAGATCTGGCACAGAGTCAGTCTGGGGCTGTAACGGATGTGTGCCAGAAAAGGCCCGGATTTTAACAAAATTATTTGATGCTGGTCCAGCTCTGGCTTAAATCTGGCCCAGGTAAAAAATCCTGATCTGTGCCGGTATTGGGCCGTTGTGCAAAAAGACACTGGACCAGGTCTGTATGCCAGATCTGGTTCTGATGTTATAGTATAACCGGGCCATATCTGAAACTGTGTCCATTTGCTGTCTGGGTATTTATGATCACAGAGAAGCGATGCAACATAGAATTGAAAGAGTTAAACATTCTGACATTTTAGAAATTATATAACCAATCATGGATACAAATCCATACGTCAAAAAGTATCGCACTTTACACGAAATTTATCTGCAAAACACAAAGAAATTTTCTTGGATTTCTATATGAATCCGAAAGATCACTGTCGCATTTATAATAAACCAACATGTGACAAATTGTCAGTGATAATAGTTTCGAAAGACTGAAATATCAAAGACAGAGTAGATATTCGTGTATATCCAAAAGCAAAGCATGATTCATCATTTCTGTCAAATAAATCGTCACATGCGGATCCTTTACTCTTTCCTTTGTTTTTCCCGGACGGTCGTACAAAATGAAGCACACAAATTTAGAAAAACAAATAACACCCACACAATATTTGGGGTCAAAATTAGCGATATGTTCCAATGTATTTAACCCACTTCTGTCATCTCAACGTCGCAACATTACATTATTAATGCGTATCTAAAAGTCAAAGCTAACCGTCTCTTCTTTATTAAATCTAATCAAGCAAAGCTTAGAATGGAACATATGCAAGGTCTCATTAATCACGTTCAAAATTCAAATATCAATACTTCTGACAAATTGAAAATAGGTAAAGCAATAATATTACCATCATCATATCAAGGTAGTCCAAGAGCATTGCAACAGTTATATAATAATAATACATTTTATTTATAGTCCTGCGGTGGGTTGGCACCCTGCCCGGGATTGGTTCCTGCCTTGTGCCCTGTGTTGGCTGGGATTGGTTCCAGCAGACCCCCGTGACCCTGTATTCGGATTCAGCGGGTTGGAAAATGGATGGATGGATGGATTTTATTTATATAGTGCGTTTTCCATGCTCACGTCGCTTCACAGAGTCTCAGAACGAAAAAAACAAAAAAAAAAAAACACAGCATGTAACATTGGATACAAATGTTTTCCTGAATAGAACAATAAAACAGATAACAAAGCATTAAATAGAAAAAAGGACAATAAACCAGAGTAAAATACTAAGTTCAATACTAAAAGAAAAAGCCTAACAAATAAGCTAATTTGTGATATAACAGACACGGTGAGCGGGGGCAATTCCAGAGTGGTAGAGAGTCCAGCCCCTCTCAAGGAGATTGGTTCCAGAGTCCAAGCTGTGCATCGAGGTGAGCCCGACTATATCTAGCCGGATCCTCTCAACCTCGCGCACTAGCTCAGGCTCCTTCCCCTTCAGAGAGGTGACATTCCACGTCCCCCGACTTGGAGCCATTGCCCCCCGACTTGGAGCCTGTACATTGAGGTTTACCCCAGTGGACGAGAGGGTAGCCTCCCTCCGCCTTCGGGTGGGGGGACGGGTCCTAACTGTTGTTTGTGCATATGCACTGAACAGCAGTTTGGAGTACCCACCCTTTTTGGAGTACGTGGAGGGGGTGCTAGAGGGCATACCTTCTGGGGACTCCCTCGTACTGCTGGGAGACTTCAATGCTCACGTGGGCAATGACAGTGAGACCTGAAATGGTGTGATTGGGAGGAATGGCCCCCCCCAATCTCAACCCGAGTGGTGTTTTGTTATTGGACTTCTGTGCTTGTCATGGATTGTCCATAACGAACACCATGTTCAAGCATAGGGGTATTCATATGTGCACTTGGCACCAGGACACCCTAGGCCTCAGTTCGATGATCGACTTTGTGGTCGTGTCGTCGGACTTGCGGCCACATGTCTTGGACACTCAGGTGAAGAGAGAGGCGGAGCTGTCAACTGATCACCACCTCCTGGCTTTGTTGGCTTCAATGGTGAGGGAGGATGCTGGTCAGGCCTGGTAGGCCCAAACGTGAGGGTCTGCTGGGAACGTCTGGCAGAGCCCCCTGTCAGAAGTAGCTTCAACTCCCACCTCCGGCAGAACTTCGACCACGTCCTGAGGAAAGGTGGGGGACATTGAGTCTGAATGGGCCATGTTCCGTGCCTCTATTGTTGAGGTGGCTGACCAGAGCTGTGGCCGTAAGGCAGTCGGTGCATGTCGTGGCGGCAATCCCCGAACCCATTGGTGGACACCGGCGGTGAGGGATGCTGTCAAGCTGAAGGGGGGTCCTACCGGTCCCTTTTGTCCTGTGGGACTCTGAAGGCAGCTGATAGGTACGGCAGGCCAAGTGGAATGCAGCTTGTGTGGTTGCTGAGGCAAAAACTCGGGCATGGGAGGAGTTTGGGGAGGCCATGGAGAATGACTTTCGGATGGCTCTGAGGAGATTCTCGTCCACCGTCCGGCATCTCAGGAGGGGGATGCAGTGCAGTGTCAACACTGTGTATGGTGGGGATGGTGCGCTGCTGACCTCGACTCAGGATGTTGTGGGTAAGTAGTAAAGGAGCGTCACTTTTATACATCATACCTTTTTGACAGGTGTTTGTCCCGCCCCCCTTGGCATTTCCGGTACCCACCGTATGCCACCTGAGTTAATTTGGGTGTTTCCCTGCGCTCTGATCTCTGCCTGTTGTCGGGTGCGCTGTTTGACCGGCACCAGCCCTTTTGTCAGTCGTGCGTAAGGAAAAATGGTTGGCTGCTCTTAGCCTTGATCCTAAAAACTGGGTCTGTTCATCATTGTGATCCGAGCCGGCGCTTCTGGCCCCTGTAAGGCGTCAAAAGGTAAGTCAGTGATTTTGGGGCGGAGCAGGCATCCTGCTCGTGGCTGCGCACAGCGCCCGGGTGTGTACAGAGTACAGAGAGCTTGAGTGACAGACCCCCTGCAAGAGGATGGAAAGGAAAACTTTAGAGAGGCTCTATTACACACCCAAGGAGCCTGGCAGTGCATCCCAAACACGTCCAGAGCGTACCGTTACCTTGACAGCCATGTAAAACCATGCCCTTTATAAAGCAAGGCATATCGTAGATACCAAAGTGATTTAATGCAGTGCATCCCAAACAGCCATGTAAAACCATGCCCTTTATAAAGCAAGGCGTATAGTAGATACCAAAGTGATTTAAAACAACAAGTTTTATTGAATGAATCAAAAAGATACCAAAAAAGTGGTTTAAACAATTTTTATTGAAGCAAAATTCCAAACATAGCAAAATAACATGTTGTCTTCACTTTCCGGGGTTACACACTGTTATACATTAATTGCTTAAAAGTATGAATAAAAGCAGGTTATACAGTTGTAAAATAGTCACACAAGCTTGTTTGAATACAGATTAGCAATTCAATTTAAAAAGAAGCAAAAAATACAAGAATTGTATACACTGTTGAAAACACAAATCAAATTGCAAACCAGGTCCCAACCCATCAGTGAGCCGGTAATACATCTAAGTAAAATGTTTAAGCCAACACATGTTTAATATATTTGTATTTCACTAAATTATGTAAGCCTATTTTCTCTGTTTGGAACAGAGCCGACCACATAAAGCTGGTCTTCACAGGCTGAATTAGTTGTGCGTAAGCATCAATGGGTATCTCGCCCTTCTCAAACTCTGCTATAATATCATCCACATCATTCTTGATAGCTTTACGAAAACAAGGCAAGTTATACATTTTTAGCAAAGCACGCACACAGGACACAAGTCTATCCTTTCTAGCCCTTTCGAGCATAAATAAGCTCTGTTTATATGCTATAAATGGTTTAGTGAACCAGATATTACAAATGTGTCCATCTGGTATGCATTTGTTCTCTTGACATTCATCACATTTTTCCCCTAAATGTTCAACAGAACTAAAAACATAAGCCCAGACGACTGAGCGACCGATTATGGTCATAATGAATCTTTTTCTAGCAGATATAATATAAGGAGAATATGTTCTATAGGTATTACGTGTCACGATGGGTTGGGACCAGGTTTTCCTTGTTCTAGCTGCCGAGTCTTGGATCCTCTGACAACAAAACAAAACAAAATACAACAGTTAGTCAACAGAAAATATAACACATACAGGTCTTGTTTAGCATGGATAAGGCCTTTTGATTAGATTTCTGTAAATCGATGTTGGTTTTAAAAAATAACTGTAATGGTGATTAGAGACAAGTTGAAAAGCAGCTGCCCGAATCTTGGGTTTTGTTGCATGATGCATCTTTTGTATAAGCTGAAAACTGTTTACTACGGCAACAAACTGTTTCAGACAGTTAAGAATATAAATTTTAGTCGGTTGCACAATTCTTAATCCACACAGGGGTTTAACCATAGAAAACACCATTTGAATGAATCTTTTAATACTGATCTGTTGACAGATGCTGGAAACACAAGGGTACATTTCCTCAGAATCAGATTCTAGTAAAAGGCAAGTGTGACCATCCTGAGATTCGTCACCCAAACGGCATGCTAAACAAGACCCCATTAATACATCTCTTACACAGGTGCTAACCACGGAAGCTACAACAGCGTTCACACAATGTTTCATTAAAATCAATCCGGCTCTGTGACTGCGATGGCTGTCAGGTGTTTGGGAAATTACACACAGGTCTTGAGACTTCAGACTTGAAGTTGAACAATCTTTTAAAACGTGTTTAAAGACCTCACCGGCCATCTTAAAGTCACTCTAGGGAAAAAGAAAAGTTATATTCCCACACGAAAAACGCATATACCTAACGGGCTATCAGTAAAACATAACAGAATTCTGGACAATATATCAGAAGCCATCTGGATAGCCTTCTCAACACAATCGTCCTCAGTGTTGGAACAGATATGGGCTATGCGGCTTAAAAGACACAAAAATGTATCACGTGTCATTACAGGAACGGTATTCCCTATTGATCTATAGATACATCTAGTCACACGTGAAATAGCCGGTATGCTTTTTACATCGGCCCTTCTATCTGAAAAAAGGAAACACTCCACCAAGCCAGGCATTCTTTCAGTAAGCCTTTCAATGTCACGCATTAATTCTTTAACATCAGGGTTTAAATCATCTTTCTTTTTAGCGATAAGACCTTTCAATGTTGCAGAAATTACTTCTTTTGCATAATACTTGGGCTCCGCACATGCAATCTGTCAAGTTAAAATAAAATAAAATGAGAACCTATTATTGTACCACCCTGTAGATAGGGTTAACGGAAAATTTCTTAAACCCAGGATCCAGACTCACCATGTCCAAGGTCTTGTCGTCTAGGACAGGTGCATCAGTCTTTTTCACGCCAGATGTCGTCGGGCCTCCAGCAGATGCATCAGTCTTTTTCACGGACTGGCGAGTTTCTCTTTTGGGCTGCTCCTTTAAAAAGAAAAAAGCAATACAACTGTGAGCCAAGAAAAGCAATACAACTGTAAGCCAAGAAAAAACAATTCATTCAAAATTACCCGTTTAGATTTCTCTGGTTCACCATCTATAGGCCGGTATTCTTCTACAAGGATGAGCTTGGTCTCTGCTTTAACGGTCGCTTTTGTTGCTTCAGAATCCATGTCTTGCTTCTTAAGAGACAACAGGTGATGTTGTGTTGCTGAGATGGATAGATAGATACTTTATTAACCCCCAGACAGATAGATAGTTTATTAATCCCCCAGACCGACCGATATACTTTATTAATCCCAAGACCGATATACTTTATTAATCCCCAGACAGATAGATATACTTTATTAAGCCCCAGACAGATAGATATACTTTATTAAGCCCCAGACAGACCGATATACTTTATTAATCCCCAGACAGACAGATATACTTTATTAATCCCAAAACAGATATACTTTATTAATCCCCAGACAGACAGATATACTTTATTAATACATAACAAGAACGCTTGACTGGCCAAGCAACACAGGTAAACGGCCTGCAGCAAGCGGCGATGCCGCAACGGACAATCGAGAACGCTCGACTGGCCCCAGCAACACGGGTAAACGGCCTGCAGCAAGCGGCGATGCCGCGACGGACAATCGAGAACGCTCGACTGGCCCCAGCGACACAGGGACACTGGTAAGCGGTCGGTTAAAACCATGCAAAGCGGCGGTCTCAGCCAGCCAGCAATCGCTTGGTCAGAAGAATGGTTTAGCTGTAAACAAGTGTTAGTGC
The DNA here is from genome assembly GCF_900747795.2 of Erpetoichthys calabaricus. Classification (NCBI taxonomy): domain Eukaryota; kingdom Metazoa; phylum Chordata; class Cladistia; order Polypteriformes; family Polypteridae; genus Erpetoichthys; species Erpetoichthys calabaricus. The sequence goes on from NC_041409.2 coordinate 45,560,436, forward strand.
CTCCATTCTGACCTTAATAACGGCGGACGATGCCAGCCTGCTAAGTATCAGTCATAACGGAGTGGACACCTTAGCTCATCACAACATACCCAATTCTTGTTATTGAGGAGGCCTGAGGTTTTCGATGCAAAAATCGTTCTTTAAATATGCTTTTGGGCGAAGCTTTTTACAACGCTCGGCCAATCAAAGCCTTTAAAGATAAGATTTTTTTAAGATAACCCGCCAGCATATTTTTAACCAATCAATAAACACAAGCCTCATGTTAAGCTAGCCAATGGCATTACACCGGTCTGGTTCGGGCATGCGCTGACTGCAACGAGCCCGTCCCATATTCATGCCCGCCAATCAGGATACAGACCTGTTGGCGGGAGTGTGAAATGTGTATGGATTGAAGGCAACATGGCGTTGCTGTCAAAAAAGTACGAACGACTCTGCCTATGGAAAATGTATTAGCATATGGATTAAACAGCAACAGACAAAAATATTGTAACACATACAATAATGCTTCGGGTATTCGGGCTGTTGTTTTTCTAAACCAGGAGATTTCACGGCGCATCCGAGCAGAAGTGCAAAGTAAGACATGTCCTTTTAAATTTTGTATATTATCATGATTGTGCATTACGTTGTGATATGCTATTATAGAGCCATAATTTAAAGGTAAAATGAAATGCTCTTGTTGTCATTTTTAATACGTGCCATTTAATTTATGATAGGCCTATAAATTGGTAAGACAGGCCAGGGCAGGCCGTCTTGTATGATAAATAATAATAATAAAAAAAACAAAAAAAAAAACGATAAAGCGTTAATATTTATGTATATATAAGTCATGATGGTGTGTACACGTTTCATTAGTCTTTTTAACCCATGGTATGATGAACTTGTGCCTTAAAATAAGAAAAAAAAAGAACCGGCGCATTTAGTACGTATGTTGCCGGTGACTCTGCACGCATAGAGCTGTCATTTTCTAAGCCAGGAGATCAGGGTTCGCATCCGAGCCGAAGAGCAAAATTGGGACGTGTACTTTTAAATTCTGTATATTATTATGATATGATATGTCATAAATGAAATGGTAAAATGGAATTCTAGGTTTCTTTACAAAATTAACATCTGTTGCCGATCGTTGAGATAAGACGTGTGTACTTGACCCCGCGGGCCTTCTTGGAACATTCTAGAGGCACCCATAGAATAAAATTTGATAAAAAATTCATTGGAATATACGTTTCACCGGCTGTCTATAAGTGATAACATTGGAACATTCTAGAGGTACCCTGATACATGACATAAAATGATAAAATTCCATGGAATATTTTTATTTACGTTTTCACCGTGTGTTTATAAACGATAATGTTTGATTAATGTTAGATGGTTATCAGCCTAATATATAACTGACTTGAGCCGAATTACACATTAAAATATTTTAATGCATTCTGCATTCCTGGAACATTATGGCTCGCTTCTTAGATTCGGTTGAATTTGATGCTCAGCTTTCCGATCGACTTAGAATTAGTACCGAATCGTCCGGTAAGATTTGTATAATATATATACACGTATAATTAGTGAAAAAAAAAACCTATTGGTTTACACCTTAAAGGTTATAAGGATATTTGTATGTACACTGTTAATAATAAAAATACATCCACCAGCTTATTATTATTTTTAACAATATTTCAGCACGTGAGAAATTGCTTGAATCTCAATTAACGACCGTCTCACCGAGAAAAGCCACCACAAAACCGCCAAGACGAGTTGCAACCACCTTATTAGGAAGTGTGACGGCACCTCGGCAACCTACAGGTATGAAAATAAGAAAAAATAAAATTTTGTTGTTAATATCAAAACCTAGAGTGTGCATGTATTTGGCGTTCACATCACAGACAATAAGGACACCTGTGATCTTCAGGGGTCAGCCTGTATGTGTTTGTGCTTTATTTATTTATATTTTCTTTGATTTTTTGGTCGTAATCTTCTTTATGACTTTATGATCTGCTTCTTATATCCCGTAAGTGCCTTGTGCATGGAATAGACTCTATATAAATAGAATGTATTATTATTATTATTATTATTATTATTATTATTATTATTATTATTATTATTATAGCGCTCAATGTACCCTAGCGTTAGGTAAGAGCAACACATGGATAGGGGGGCCCGGCTTGCATAACCCAGTGTGCAAGCCATTGATAAGAACTTTGCTGACCAACGCCCGGACGTGGACTGCTAACATTGCTTAGTCCTGTGTGCACCCGACTGATAAGAACTTTGCTGACCAACGCCCTGACGTGGCCTGCTAACCTTGCTTAGCCCTGTGTGCACCCGACTGATAAGAACTTTGCCACCCAAAGGTCTCAGAAAATGAGCAAAACTGTATAGATGAAAAGATTGGGTGTGTGTCGCTATTTCGCGGGGCCCTTTTGGGTCGGCGAGCTTAATGAATTGTTGTACGTATCCATATTTATATTATATAGCTAATAAGATTGTGGTTGATTTAATTTTTTTTTCAGATTTTGGGCAATCCGTTGGTAGCATTTCCAAAGGAAAGAAAACAGAGAAAGCAACAACCAAGTCTGGAAAAACCATTCATTCAGATGATAAAGTTGATAGCCGTGTGCATCATTTAATCGAGAAATGGCTGATGTGTGCTATTAGAATTATTAATTCATTTAGCAATAGACGTAAAGGTATACAGTTTTTATCAGCCTTTATCGAGGAGATATTATGTCCTCAGAGTAATATTTTAGAGAAATATCTTCTGACCTGTATCTCAGGCATTTTTGATTCTGAGCACATACCGGTAGTTGAACTTCAGACAGCTTACCAAAGGCTGCATAGACTGGAAAGCGTGATCTTAAAAGATTGCACAAGTCTGGGCACCGGTTCTGGTACAAATTCTATACGACTAAGGCAAGCTAAAATGAAAGCTAGTAACACATTTTTAAATATGATCAGAAAGATCAAAAATAAATACAAACGGCTGTCTGCTTATCAGAAAAGGCGATTGAAATGTACCGGGGGTCCTAGGGCTAATAGAACAAGAGACCAAACAGATTCTTCGGCTCTTAATGCACATGTTGAAATTGTAAGGGAATCCGAAAGACAGATGAAAAGGTTTAGAGCTACAGAGCATAACTATGAATTCCGTTTTATCGATTTGGATAGGATTAAGTCCTATACACAGGCCATAAACATTGTCCATCAAAGTATTCAGGGTCTTTTAGATGCATTATCCCCGAATATTGCACCTTGCGATTTTGTTCAATTGCGGCTTATTTCCCCGAGTTTGCAAAACAAATCTTTATTCCCAAAAAAAGAATCTAGACAGCTTTGACGCCACAGGCTTTTTAAATTACGTGTCTCAGATGCTGCAAAGTAATACAGAAATTATTACAGATTCTTCTCTCCGATTTATAGTAACCATTGTGAAAAACATGCGTGGTGGTGCAAGACTTAGAATTAACACATTACTCTTCAGTAAAATTATTAATACTAAACGACGTCTATTAGTAGATTTCTCACATCGGGGTAATTTATGTTTTGCAGGCGCTGTCATCCGCTTACTCAGTCGGAAAGGTAAACCGGATAGCTGCATTCTGCAAAAAGCTAGACAAATGCATAAACAATTGGGGTTTTCGGGTGACAAGAAAATATCTTTTTCAGATGTAGAAAAATTTGAGCGTCTATTAGATGTTTCTATAAAGGTACTATACATGCATGAGAGTACGTGGAAATACTTCACAATGGGTCCTACGCCTCCAAACTCTAAAGTGATTTTCCTACTCTTACACAATGAGCATTATTATGGGATTTTAAACGTGAAGAAATTTATCGGGGCTAATTATTTTTGCGAAATTTGCCATGCTGCTTATTCTCACAAAGATCGCCATGTTTGTGCCAATACATGCAGGGCCTGCCATGATGCTTCCTGCATTGAAGTAACAGGCTGTTTAACCAGATGCCGGATATGCAAAATCATCTGTCAATCAAACGATTGCCATGAGAGGCACCAAAACAAACAAGCATGCCAGTGGAAAGAATACTGTACTTACTGTCAGTGTTATACAGAGCTTACCCACCGTTGCAAACCGAGGCTATGTCCTCATTGTAAAGAAACAATCACAAGCTGCGACAATCACTTATGTTATATGCAACCGTTATTAAAGAGTCCTGTGTCAAAAAAATATATATTTTATGATTTTGAATGTCGGCAAGACACGGGTATACACGAACTGAATTACATATACGCTTTACACATGGATGGTAACACAAGCTGGGAATTTGCCGGGAACGAATGTGTTGAAAGATTTATATCAACTTTTATAGATAGTAAGTTTAAGAATTACACTTTTATTGCACACAATGCAAAATCCTATGACAGTTATTTTGTAATTAGTCAATTAATAAAAGAAAAAATGAAAATGGATTTGTTAACGATGGGTGGAAAAATCATGTCGATAACGATGAAAGGTTTAAACATCAGATTCATAGACTCTTTGAACTTTTTAGCATCAAAATTGTCTAAATTACCGCAGGCTTTGGGTTTTAAAGGGGCTAAAGGATACTTTCCTCATTTTTTTAACACGATTGAGAACCAAAATTATGTCGGGCCTAGACCGGCTGTAGAATTTTATGGTGTGGAAAGTATGATGCCAGACGAAAAGAAAGAATTTCTTTTATGGTATTCTAATCACAAGAATGACGCATTTGATTTTCAAAAGGAATTAAAAATGTACTGTCGCTTAGATGTAGAGATTCTAAGGTCGGCTTGTATTTTGTTCAGACAAGAGGTTATGGAGATCACCAAAACGTCAAAGGTGTATTTAGACGAGCAGTTTCAGATCAAATACAAAATATTATCGATTGATCCTTTTCAATATGTTACTTTAGCGAGTGTTTGTATGGCAATGTTTAGACTTAAATTTTTGCGTGAGCAAACCATAGCTTTGCCGTTACAAGACAGTTATCACAGAATACAGAAGCGCTACTCTACACCGGCCATTCAATGGATCATGTATTTAGAGGCCCAAGATAAACTAGATATTCGGCACGCGCTAAAACCCGGAGGTGAAATGCGTATTGGAAAATATTATCTAGACGGCTATGCCGAAAATAACGGCATAAAGATGGCATTTGAATTTAACGGTTGTTTTTTTCACGGGTGTAATATCTGTTATAATGAAAAATCATGGAATAGTGTTACAAACACGTCATTCGGTTCGCTTTATTCAAGAACTATGGAAAAAGTTCACTACTTAAAAATGCAGGGTTTTCAGGTGCATCAAATCTGGGAACATAATTGGCGACAAATGGTTCGTGAAAACACCAGTGTGCAGAATTTCCTGAAAACCGCACGACTCCCAGAGGCTTTGAACCCTCGGGAATCTCTCTTTGGTGGACGAACAAATGCAGCACGTTTATATTACAAGGTTTTGCGCTGGTGAAAAAATCCATTACTATGATTTTACGAGTTTATATCCATATGTGAATAAAACCAAAAGATATCCAATCGGTCATCCAAAAATTATTTATAAGGACTTTGGACCGTTAGAAACGTATTTTGGATTAGCCTGGGTGAGGGTGTATCCACCCAGAAATCTTGTATTCCCTGTTTTGCCATGCAAAATAAACAAAAAATTATATTTTACGCTTTGTTATACTTGTGCTGTGTCACAACAGCAGCGCCCCTGCACACACTCTCACGAGGAACGAGCGATAACCGGTTGCTGGACAACACCGGAATTGTTTGCAGCCGTACAGCAGGGTTACAGAATTGAAAGCATTTATGAGATATGGCACTTTGAACAAAGCTCTACTGAACTTTTTTCAGAGTATATTAATGCCCATTTAAAAGCTAAGCAAGAATCGTCGGGTTATCCTGAGAGCTGTCTAAACACAGAACAGTGTAAAGTGTATGTGTCCATGTTTTATGAAAAGGAAGGTGTACAATTAAGTGAGCACCTGATTAAAAAAAATCCGGCCCGAAGACAAATTGCAAAACTTTTTTTAAATTCCTTGTGGGGTAAGTTTGCACAAAGACCTAATTTGCCACGGACATCTGTAGTTACGGACCCAGAAAAACTGTTTGAGGTATCTACTTGTGATTTTATTGATGATGAATGTGCGTGTGTGACTTGGACATATGATAAAGATCATTACAGTACACCTTCCAATGTTAACATTTTTATTGCGAGTTTTACTACAGCTTATGCAAGATTAGAATTGTATAATCTTTTAAACAAACTGAACGAAAGAATACTATACTATGACACGGATTCAATTCTTTATATTTCCAGAGCAAACGAGTGGGACCCAGAAACCGGTTGCTATTTAGGAGAATTGACGAGCGAGCTTCCAACAAATGAATACATCACAGAATTTGTAAGCAGTGGCCCGAAAAGTTATGCTTACAAGTTATCAAACGGTGAAACCTGTCTAAAAGTTAAAGGTATAACATTGAATGTTAAGAACTGTGAAAAGGAGAATTTTGAAAGCTTGAAAGAACTGGTTTTTGAGTATGCAGAAAATATAAATGGGTGTTCACAACATAAAAATATTAAAATCGAAGATATTGGCATTGTCAGGGTGAAACGCAACTGGCATATAGAAACCAGAAAAATAAAAAAAACACAGCAAGTTGTATATGACAAGCGTGTATTAACTAAACATTTCACGTCGTTACCTTTTGGCTATTGATACTGAGAAAAAAATAATAATAATAGTAAAATAAAATAATAATGGACATTCGTTTACAACACCCATTTTCCTGTATCTTAAGCGGGCCGAGCAACTGTGGGAAATCTTTTTTTGTGAAAACATTGTTAGAATCCGGGACGGAGATGATGTCACACAAACCTCAAAATATCCTGTATTGTTATTCCGTTTGGCAACCTCTCTATACAGAATTGATGAAAAAATTCAGATGTATAAAATTTGTCGAAGGTCTCCCGGACTCTCTAAATGACGACACGTTGTTGCCCCGTGCTAAGATAAACTTGGTGGTTGTCGATGACCTCATGCAATCTGCCTGTAAAAGTAATGAGTTGGAATTGGCATTCACAAAGTATGTTCATCATAGAAATCTGAGCGTAATCTATATTGTGCAGAATCTTTTTTGCCAGGGAAAACAGAGCCGTACTATAGCTTTAAATGCAAAATACATTGTTTTGTTTAAGAACCCCAGAGACAGGCAACAGATATCAATATTGGCCCGTCAGATGTACCCCAGAAGGTGGCGCTACTTCCTGGAAGCTTATGAGGATGCAACTAAGCCAGCCTTTGGCTTTCTACTGGTAGATTTAAATACTAATACGCCCGACAAGTTTCGTCTCAGGGCATCCATATACCCGTCGCAGCGCCCGGTGGCTTACGTGTTTAAAAACCCAAAGGATAAAAAAATGTGATTTTAGTGGCCCCTGTGTCATTTTATAAAAGACATCTTCCTGAACACCATGTCCTCCAGTATTAAACGAAATTTACAACTCATGCGATTGCTTATAAAGGCAAAACCAAAGCAGAGAAAGTCCATTTTGTGTGCAGCTTCTGATGATTTAATTCTGGCTATTTGTGAAATTGCGCTAAATGCAATTAAGGGTAGCCTACCATTAAATTTCAGACAGATCGGCATTCTTAAAAAGAAATGCATTATTATAAAAAATCTGAGCAATAAAAAAGTTGCCATTAAACGAAAGAAACGTATTATAAATCAGTCTGGTGGATTTATCGGCCAACTACTTGGCATAGCGATTCCTTTACTCACCGGTCTAATTGCAAATCGGTAAAAATGGAGCACGCTGAGAAAATGTACCTTGTACCAGAAAAACAACTGGAGCAGATCAAAACATATGCCGGTGAAGAAACAGATATGACAAAAAACACTATGCAAACGCTTGACCATGAGATGAGAAGTATTTTACAAAATAGTGCCCTATCACCGAATGAAAAACTGGAACTGTATTTTCACACTTTGCAGCGCTATCTGAGTCTATTGAGACAACGGGAATCACAGAAGTCTACATTGACTCTCATCCTACCAGAAACTGAAGCGCCACACCAGACCCCTGCATTGCAACCGACCACAGACAGGGTTGATGTTGTCATAAGAGACGTTTTGGATGCCGTCTCTCAGAGACACCGTAAAAATACGGAAATGCTAATTCGGAAAATGACACAAAACTCGACCACAACGTCCTGGAATGAAAGAGGAGAATTTTTATATAAAGGCACACCCGTTATTGGCACAAATATGATTGATCTGATCAAGTTCGCCACACAGACAGGGACACTAAATAAGAGTGGAAAACCAAAAGGTTGGGATTTATTCTTTAACGCTATGGCCGAAATTAACGTGCCCGGGTCCATTTTTCCGAACTTGGGTGTTCGGGCTTTATTTCAAGAGATTAAAAATGACCCCAATGCGCTTCAAGCCAGCCGTAAACAGCTTCGTCCTCCTGTATCACATGATTTTCCAACAAGGCCGGACAGGGCCTCGGCCTCTGTAGCTGAAACACCCAGGCTGGTTAGACAGATCAGAAAACGCCCAGTCTTTAGAAAAAGTCAACTATTAAAAAAACACACATGGCTCACAGTATGAATAAAAGTGTTTTAAAAATAAATGTAGAAAAATAGTGTTTTAATATGGCTGTTTATTAGTATGTACTATTGCTATTATTGTTATTATCATTTTAGATCATTTTGTTTGTTTGATTGTATCATGAAGCTGTGAAAATACTTTTACACCCTGTGTTAAGGCTTTGAAAAAATAAGGAAGCTGCATATATTATATACAGTTTATTAGTGTGTATTATCACTATTATTTTCATTTAGATGATTTCGTTTGTTTGATTGTATCATGATTCTGTTAACTGTGTGAAAAATGCTTTTACACTGTGTGTTATTACCATGTGAACATTTAAAAATAAATAAAATATATATATATATATATATATATATATATATATATAAACAGACCCTATTATTTTTTTTATCTGTCTGATTATTGGATTATTCACTATAATGACCACAGACACGTTTTATGTTGGTTAATATCTCATTTATTTATTTATTTTCAAATAAGGGGATACAGATAGTTGCAACATCTTTTTTTTTTTCTGCATATAATATTTTGCATATAATATTCAGCAAAAGCAAACACACGACTGACTTATTTCTGATTTCTGGGTAAACATATCCAGTTTCATGTTTTCAGTTTGTCCCTTTTTTATTTGATGAAAATATCTAACAACCATCTGGTCATTTAGACGAACATCTCCTGGGTACAAGTCCAATATTTGGTTCATGGTAAGTCCTTTGCTTTTTTGATTCAGATAAAAAACACAGTGGTGACCACAACTGGTTGAGAAAAACTCCTGTAACTGAATACTGTTATAAGTGATGCATTTAGCATTAATCTTCAAAAATTTCATAATAACTTTGGGAAATATTTCAGAATCTGGGGGGATTCCATACGAGTCAAAAAATTCAGCTTTTCCATGATTTGCAAGGTAAATGGCAATCCAGTGCTTTCCGGGTTTATCATGGGGATCTGTGTTTACGATCATAAACAGAGGTCTGGCAACCAACTTCTCCATGGGCAGTTGATCTTGTAGAAGAAGAATGTTCTCCTCAGCACCATGTATTTTGTGTGTTTAGTAAATTAGAATTTTTATAATAACTATTTTGTAACTTGCCAGTGAGAGACGCTTTGGCTTATGAACTAACAAAAATATGTTATTCCAGGGTTCAGTAGAAATAGTGTCCACATGAATAAAATGTAAGCTGTTTCTTGTTTTTCCCTTTCTCAGAGTGAATGTTTCAGGGACAAGGTCACACGGCTGCAGAAAGTACATGAAGTTTATGCAAAGGCGTCTCTCCTGTGCTTAGCTTCCAAAACACAGATAATGCTTAGCTCAACAGACATATTGTTTAACTTTACTGTTTTGATAAGGATGTTCTTTCTGTCTTATTAATCATGAGATGCTGAAGTATAAAAAACCCCTCCTGGCTTTTGATCAGGGTTCAATTGAGCTTTGCGGCAATAAGTTATGCTCTTTTGAATCTCTACTTATATACTGCGACTCCAAATTAATAAACAGGAGAATTTAGAAACTATTATCTGTCTGCTTTTCAGTGTGCCTTTTTCGTCCACAATCTGAAGGGAATACATCCAGAAAATGGATGCGTGTCAGCGGCCCAGATGTAAGGGCGGTCCTGAGCTGCACAGTGTCCAGAGGCTGCATGTCTGAACATGTCTACGGCTTAACTGTAGTCGTAAATAACTTGCCGACGCATGTTAATTTCAATGATGTTGTCAAAAACTGCATACACAATCATATTCACTGTATCTTGCAGCGGTTGAGCAAATCTTATTTCGGCCCTGAGGTTGCCTGTTTTGATGAGTGAATAGTGTCCTGTTGATTCCATATCAGGGCTTAGGTTGAATGCAAAAAGTGAATAGCCTTTAGCAAACTCTTCACGATCAACTAACAGGGCCTTATCTTTCATCCTCTTGTCAGCGGTCTCCACCAGTTGAAAATATTCTCTGACACAGTGTCCATTAGCAAAATCAGGCTGCAGAGGCTTGCTGGGTATCTGCTCTCCATCCAGGTAAAGAGCCATGAAGTTGATGTTGTTATGTTTAAAATTAAAGGGGTTGTGTGTAAAGTTGCCATTGAAAGCTGCATTGTCAACAAATCCCAAAACAACCAATTTGGGCAGCTGTCCCAGAAACAGGTTTTCCTGGTTGCAGACACGACTCCCAGTAGGTATGCTGAACACTTTCATTTGAACCCGGTCGATTGGGTATTTTGCGTTGCTGGTCATCAAGGCCTCAGCATGACCCAGTCTAACTGCCGGGTTGACTTGAACTCTTTTCACAAATAATGATGCTGATAATATGCTGACCTTAAATTCATCACCATTGCTCATCAGACAAAAGTCATCCTTATTTCGCACCAACTTTAGTTTTACATCAACCCCATTAATTAATAATTTCTCTTGAAAGAAGAGATCTGCATGGATGTGTCCCAATAAATCAACCCTGTGGCTTCTGGACGTGTAAGCAGCCCTTTTATTGAACCCCAAATTTGTGCCATCCAGTGCAGTGGCTTCGTGGTGACTGGGTGTGTCTTTATAGAACAGTCCAGCTGAAAATTGTGTTTTCAGGGTCTCGTCTCCGTAATTTAGTACGGTTTCGATAAATGCTCGATATGGGTAACAGTTATTGCTCTGGCTGATCAATCTGTCCCCGATGGTGATGTCCACCTGACTGAACAAAGAAGCAATCGGGTAGTTTACAAGGGCAACACGTGAATCGGCGGCCAGAGTTGTTCCATCATTTTTATGTATTTTACAGCTTAAGTAGAGGAGTGTGTTGTTGAGGTCCAGGTATTGATCATTTCCGGCAATGGAAAACTCAAGTGGGGCATTTTCTGACAATGCTGTGAGAGGCGGCACTTCGGCATAGTAGCTTTTTTCAATGCTGGTTTGTGTTGGTGACAGCTGAAATATGTCCAGTTCCGATTTTGCACATTCATCTGATGCACAGTGTACAAAAGCCATGTTTAGAATATATCACTAGAATTTTGCTTAGTTCTGGATCTTCTCTTGGTTGACTTTCTTTTTTTAGCAGAGTGTCGAGCTTTTTTCCTCTTTGCTGTCTTCCTCGGCCGTGCAGGTGGCCCGAGCAGTGCTAGATGAGGTGTGTGTCTTTTTCTTTTAACACCTCTCTTTATAACAATCATACCAGAACCTTCTTGTTGGGGTGTTGCAACTTTATTCATTACAGCACCTGCCACGTGACTCATGACATCATTAGCAATGCTTTTCGCTGCTGACTTGACATGAGGTTTAGCAATTTCTAGCCCTCGCCTAAACAGAGGCACTGCTTTTCTGAAGAGAGCTTTAAAAATACCACTAATACCACCACCGTACTGGACAGGGAGACCATTAAACCCTGGTAGACCATTGCCAGCTTGTATCTTGTAATAAGATGCGTAGGTGCGTGGATCTCCATAGTTTTTTGTTACAAGCATGTTTAAAAATTGATAGATCTTGCTGGACGAAAATGCAACTTGATTATTACTTTACCATACTGGAACGGAACTGGTTTATTCTGGTCCGTCTTAATTTCAATCCTTATAGTATTGAAGCTTTGCACGGCGAGTGGTAGGTAGTGTGGCTTTTCAAAAAATATGGTGACATTTGCACCGTCTTCACCTTTTATGTTTACACATCTCAGTAATGGCGCATGCGTATCTCCAACAAGTTGTGGTTCGATAATATCTGTATACATGAACATGGTGGAAAAACCACCTGTGATATCTGCCGAGTTGGGTGACTTGTGACACGGCTTATCATGATCAAACCCGAGAATGTAAGACAGCTCCCCGGACACTTGGAGCAAAATGCTTTTATCACTAATCAGGTGAACGGTTCTACTGGCAGGATTGTATTTAAGTATTGCCTTAGGTGATGACGGGTTGGTATCAATGACATGATTCATTTCCGACAACAATGCTTCAATATTCCTGAAATAGCCTTTGTTTAAAGTGTATGTCCATTTTGTTGATCTTGTTTCCTCATTCATTAGCGTAAATTGTGTTGGTTGAGTGATGGAATTGAACGTTTTTGGGTATGTCAGTTCCACCAATGCCACTTCCCAGTCTCTGGACAGTTCTATTGTCTTGGCTAGCTGAACGGTGAATGATGCTATCGTGTTGTTGGGAAAAGTCCTGGCCGATGAATTACTCGGCAGGGTCACATAAAAGCCATTTCTGAATGTAGACATTTTTTTTTTTTTTTTTTTTTCTTGCTTTCTCAACTCCTTATGTCTTTCACTTCTGAAGCCTTGACCCAACTGTTAAATTTCTTGTCCCAGCCAAGCCATTTTACCAATACATGCTTGTTTCTACCACGCCCACGACTGGCTAGAATTTTCTGGATGCGGTACACCTGGTTAGCATCGGGATTTATTTTTTGTAACTCTTCTGCATAAAACGTCCCTTGAATTTCATCACCTGCATAATCTTTTAGTTTGTAGACAGGTTTGATCCGTTTTAAACAGTCCACGATAATAAATATTTCATCTGTAAACGACTGTTCATAGCCTTTTTCGAATACACCTTTTAATTTTGAAACACGGACATGATCCCCTATTTTCAAAGTGCACGGTGTAGATTTTCTTTGCCCTGACTTGCCATAGACTGTTTTCCAAACACTCAGAGCATTTTCTGGAGTCACATCTACAGGGCTTGTTTTAATCGTGGAGTGAAAACTGTGGTTATAACTCTGCAGAAAGTCTGACAGGACATCTATATACCGAAAAGTATTGGCATATGTAAAATATTTCCACATTTTGGACTTTAAGGTTCTATTGAACCGTTCTACTATGCTGGCCTTTACATCGCTGTTCGTGACAAAATGTACAATATTGTTCTGTTTGAGTAGTTTTTGGACCAATGTGTTATGAAATTCTTTGCCTTGATCTGTCTGTAGCTTGTTAGGAACTCGACCCTGTCTAAAGATCAAACTAAAACCCCGAGAAACTTCTTTCCCTGTCTTGGCCTTTAATGGCACAGCCCAAGCATATTTTGACAGCACATCGATACACGTGAGGATAAATTTATATCCATCATTGAATCTTGAGTAATAAGACATCTCTACCAAATCGGCTTGCCACTGGTCATCGACCATTGAAACAATGGTTCTGTTTCTCTTGAACCTCAGCCGTGCTGGTTTGTGCACGCTGTAAGTGTATTGCCCACTCATCCATTCCAGCACATTTTTTCGCTTAACATTTTTCCGACGACTTGATACATTTCTCAAGAAGCTGTTAATACCACCGAAACTGCCAGGCTCCTTGGGTGTGTAATAGAGCCTCTCTAAAGTTTTCCTTTCCATCCTCTTGCAGGGGGTCTGTCACTCAAGCTCTCTGTACTCTCTGTACACACCCCGGCGCTGTGCGCAGCCACGAGCAGGATGCCTGCTCCACCCCAAAATCACTGACTGACCTTTTGACGCCTTACAGGGGCCCGAAGCGCCGGCTCGGATCACAATGATGAACAGACCCAGTTTTTAGGATCAAGGCTAAGAGCAGCCAACCATTTTTCCTTACGCACAACTGACAAAAGGGCTGGTGCCGGTCAAACAGCGCACCCGACAACAGGCAGAGATCAGAGCGCAGGGAAACACCCAAATTAACTCAGGTGGCATACGGTGGGTACCGGAAATGCCAAGGGGGGCGGGACAAACACCTGTCAAAAAGGTATGATGTATAAAAGTGACGCTCCTTTACTACTTGGGTAGGTGGGGGGAGTACTTCAAAGACCTCCTCAATCCCACTAACATGCCTTCCAATGAGGAAGCAGAGCCTGGGGACTCGGAGGTGGGCTCCCCCATCTCTGGGACTGAGGTCACCGAGATGGTCAAAAAACTCCTTGGTGGCAAAGCCCCGGCGGTGGATGAGATACGCCAGGAGTTCCTCAAGGCTCTGGATGTTGTAGGGCTGTCTTGGTTGACACGTCTCTGCAACATCGCATGGACATCAGGGACAGTGCCTCTGGATTGGCAGACCGGGGTGGTGGTCCCCCTCTTTAAGAAGGGGGACTGGAGGGTGTGTTCCAACTACAGAGGGATCACACTCCTCAGCCTCCCTGGAAAAGTCTATTCGGGGGTTCTGGAGAGGAGGGTCCGTCGGATAGTTGAACCTCGGATTCAGGAGGAACAGTGTGGTTTTCGCCCTGGTTGCAGAACAGTGGACCAGCTCTACACCCTTAGCAGAGTCCTGGAGGGTGCATGGGAGTTCGCCCAACCAGTCTACATGTGTTCTGTGGACTTGGAAAAGGCGTTCGACCGTGTCCCTCGGGGAATCCTGTGGGGGGTGCTCCAGGAGTATGGGGTACCGGACCCCCTGATAAGAGCTGTTCGGTTCCTGTACGATCGGTGTCAGAGCTTGGTCCGCATTGCTGGCAGTAAGTCGAACCCATTTCCAGTGAGAGTTGGACTCCGCCAGGGCTGCCCTTTGTCACCGATTCTGTACATAACTTTTATGGACAGAATTTCTAGGCGCAGCCAGGGTGTTGAGGGGGTCCGGTTTGGTGGACTCAGGATTGGGTTACTGCTTTTTGCAGATGATGTTGTCCTGTTTGCTTCATCAGGCCGTGATCTTCAGCTCTCTCTGGATCGGTTCGCAGCTGAGTGTGAAGCGGCTGGGATGGGAATCAGCACCTCCAAATCCGAGACCATGGTCCTCAGCCGGAAAAGGGTGGAGTGCCCTCTCAGGGTTGGGAGCGAGATCCTGCCCCAAGTGGAGGAGTTCAAGTATCTCGGGGTCTTGTTCATGAGTGAGGGAAGAATGGAGCGTGAGATCGACAGGCGGATCGATGCGGTGTCCGCAGTGATGCAGGCTCTGTCGTGGTGAAAAAGGAGCTGAGTCGTAAGGCAAAGCTCTCAATTTACCAGTCGATCTACGTTCCTACCCTCACCTATGGTCATGAGCTATGGGTAGTGACCGAAAGAACGAGATCACGAATACAAGCTGCTGAAATGAGTTTCCTCCGCAGGGTGTTTGGGCTTTCCCTTAAAGATAGGGTGAGAAGCTCAGTCATCCGGGAGGGGCTCAGAGTAGAGCCGCTGCTCCTCCGCTGCTCCTCCGAGGAGTCAGATGAGGTGGCTCGGGCATCTGATCAGGATGCCTCCTGGACGCCTCCCTGGTGAGGTGTTCTGGGCACGTCCAACCGGAAGGAGGCCCTGGGGAAGACCCAGGACACACTGGAGGGACTATGTCTCCTGGCTGGGCTTGGAACGCCTCGGGATTCTCCCGGAAGAGCTAGAAGAAGTGGCCGGGGAGAGGGAAGTCTGGGCATCTCTGCTCAAGCTGCTGCCCCCGCAACCCGACCTCGGATAAGTGGAAGAGGATGGATGGATGGATGGATGGATGGATGGATGGATGGATGGATGGATGGATGGATGGATGGATGAGGCAAGTTGTGAGCTGAGAAAACTCTGATGAAGTTGCACTTTTGACATTGAAATAGAGATGAGTATCATCTGCATAAAAATGATAACCCAGTCAATAGCTACGAATAATATGGCCAAGGGGAAGCATTTAAATAAAGAAGAGAAGAGGGCTGAATACAGAGCCCTGAGGAACTCCGTTATGTGACTGGCGTTGAGCTGGATCTGCTATTGCCAAGAATAACAAACTCTTGCCTATTGGTCAGATAGGACTTGAACCACTGGAGGGCAGCGCAAGAGATACCCAGTATGTTCTCCATTCTGGACAGTAGAATGTCATGTCTGACAGTGTCAAATGCTGCACTGAGGTCTAACAGAATTAATATGCTGGTTTGTCCAGAGTCTGCTGCGATAAGCAAATCATTGGTTACCTGTAGAAGAGCAGTTTCACAGCTGTGCTGCGCCCTGAAACCAGACAGAAAGGGTTCCATAAAATTATTTGAGGATAAGTAATTGCTGAGCTGGGAGGCTACAACATGCTCAAGAACTTTTGACAGAAAAGGTAAGTGGGAAATATGCCAAAAATTGTTAAGATCGTCCCCATCAAGACCAGACTTTTTTAATATGGGGGTTACAGAAGCGATTTTAAAAGTGGCTGGCACAAACCCAGTGTCGAGGGATGTATTGATTATTGTCGTAACAGTCGGGATTATGGCACGAAGGCAGGATTTAAGAAGTGTGGTGGGGATGGGGTCCAGTATACAAGTAGTTGGTCTCATCTTACAAAGCAGGTCATTAACAAATGCCGATGTGACTGGTGAAAATTTAGAAAAGGAGCTGAATGGAGTGGGAAGACAGGGAAGGATATAAATGGATGATGAATTTATGTTAGTTGAATTATTTAGATCTTTAATTTTATTGCAGAAAAAGTGGAGGAATTTTTCACAGACTTCAGTAGGGGAGGTAATTGGGCAAGATGCAGGTTGAAGTAGTTTATTAACTACAGAGAACAAAACCCTTGGGTTATCATGGTCACTTTCTATTATTCTGCCATAATGTGTGTTCTTGGCTGCAGTTAGTGCGTCCCTGTAAGCCCTTTGATGGTCAGAGAAAGCCTGGATGTGAACAGTGAGGCCAATCTTACGTGACATTCTCTCAAGGCGTCGGCCAGTTGCTTTCCTAGATCGTAGCTCTGAATTATACAATGGAGCTGAATGTATGGCAAGCCAAATCAACATTTAGAGATATCTCAAAATGAATTTTATGATATCTGGAAATGCATTTTAGATATCTCAAATTGAATTATAGATATCTAAAAATACATCTATTTTAAGATATCTAAAAAGAATTGTATGTTATCTCAAACAGATTTCAAGATATCTTGAAGTGATATGCTGTACATTTTCAGATATCTGAAATGCATTTCAAGATATCTTAAATGCAATTTGAGATATCTGGAAATATGTTCATGTGCATTTTGAGATATCTCAAATACATTTCAAGATATCTTAAAATACATCTGCAGGCATTTTGAGATATCTGAAATACATTTTCAGATATCTTAAAATAGCTTTCTGCACATTTCAAGATATCTCAAGTACATTTTCAGATATCTTAAAATAACTTCCTGCGTATTTCAAGATATCTCAAATACATTTTCAGATATCTTAAAATAACTTCCTGCGTATTTCAAGATATCTCAAATACATTTTCAGATATCTTAAAATCACTTCCTGTAAAATTTCTTATACTTTCAATGGAACTTCCTGCCTATTTTAAGATATCTCGAAATGCATTTAAGATATCTCGAAATGCACAGGAAGTAATTTTGAGATATCATGAAATGTATTTGAGATATCTTGAAATGTGCAGGAAGTTATTTTAAGATATCTTGAAATGTATTTGAGATATCTTGAAATGTGCAGGAAGTCATTTTAAGATATCTGAAAATGCATTTCAGATATCTCAAAATGAATTTGGGATATCTTAAAATGAGAAGGAAGTTATTTTAAGATATCTTGAAATATAATTTAGATATCTTAAAAAGCATTTAAGATATCTTGAAATTCATTGTTGTTTCAGATATCTGAAATACATTTTTAGATATCTAAAATTAATTTCATGATATCTTAAAATGGGTCTCTGCTCTATTTCAGATATCTAACAATGTATTTCAAGATATCTAAAATTGTATTTCAAGATATCTAAAATGCATTTTAAGATATCTTTAAAAGGACACTCAATTATTTCAAGATATCTCAATAGCATTTTCAGATATCTACAATACAATTTAAGATATCTCAAATACATTTCCAGATATCTCAAAACAGCTTCCTGTCCATTTTCAGATATCTCAAATACATTTTCAGATATCTCAACATCACTTCCTGCTCATTTCAAGATATCTCAACTACATTTTAAGATATCTTATAATAAACAAGAAGTCCCATTGAAATAATAGGCAGTTTTACAGGAAATGATTTTGAGATATCTTGAAATGCATTTAAGATATCTTAAAATGCATGAAAGGTCAATTTAAGATATCTGAAAATTCATTTGAGATATCTTGAAATGCAGACACAACTATTTTGAGATATCTGAAACTGTATTTGAGATATCTTGAAATGCATTTGAGATATCCCGAAATGTATTGCAGATATCTTAAAATGTAAAGGAAATTATTTTAAGATATCTCAAAGCGAGTTTCAGATATCTTAAAAAGTAAATTACATTTTAAGATATCCAAAATTCATTTTGAGATATCTCTAAATGTTAATTTGGCTTGCCATACTGAATGCTTAAAGGAAACCTGATATAATGATGCAATGACAATATCCCAAACTATCGGTTGGCCAGATTTATTTATTCAATGATGTGCAATCCACAGTGGCCACAAATCCATTGAGTCTTGAGAACAATGCCACTGGCTACATTGGCTCTGGATATTCCAACTTTCGTAAGTAGATTGTTTTATCAGAAAGTCTTAGTTTTATTGAAAGAACTCGAAACCATGTTCGGTCAAATCAGAGCATACATTTGCACAATCAAATTTCAAAAACAGGGTTTACTGCACATTCATTTATTGGTTACTTTGCAAAATAAATTATTAACTGCTGATGATGTAGATCACTTTGTCTGTGCTGAAATTCCAAACAGAGAAACCTATCCTGAATTATGGTACAAAGTTATTAAACACATGTTTCACGGACCACATTTAAAAGATTCAGTATGTTGGGACTCAAAAGAAAAAAAATGTTTAAAGAAATTTCCAAAAGCGTTCCTTGAAACAACAGATATGACTAAGGCTGGCTTTCCTGATTATCGCCAAAGAGATAATCGACACGAACAACACACTTATCACGGAAAGAAAGATGGTATAATTGTGATGATCGATAACTCAATGATTGTACCATATAACCTGTATTTGCTCAAACGATTCAATTGTCATATTAATGTTGAGTATTGTGCATCGGTGATGAGTAGTACATACATCTACAAGTAAATTCATAAAGGGCACAATAGAGTACGCATAATGTTATCCAGAGAAGAGTCTCAGGACAAAGTTCAAGAATATTTACATACTTGGTACGTCAGTGCAATGGAAAGCGGGTGGCATTTAATGGAATTGCCAATGCATGGTCGAAGTTGAATTATTACCAATTCATTTACCAGGTCAGAATATGATTCAATTTAAAGAGGGCGAAGAAGCAGAAGCTTTACAAAGAGCGAAAACTAGAAAAACAAAATTATTTGCTTATTTGAACTTAATAAAACCAACGCAAATGCAAAAACATATACAAATACTCAAATTCCTCAATATTACACATGACAGAAACAAAAAAGATATTAAAAAAAAGATATCAGCTATGACATTCTTCTGTTCCACATACTTTATTATTATAAGGTTAAGTGTGTGGGCTATGCAAATTGTATGCCACATCTTAATGTCCTTGGCACAGGTGACCATATTAGGTGCACCATCTATTATAAGGCATTTCACTTTACTGGAAATTTCCCATTCCGCTGTGAGAGAGGCTATCACACTTGTAATTTTATTAGCTTTGTGTGACTGAAGGAATTAAAACAGTCCCAGTAAAATGGAGTTCATGGTGTCTTCATCCACATTGTGAGAGATAACTACTATGTAGGGCTCCATGTTCATTGGTGTCTACATATCTGCGGTCAGGATCAGAGCAGTCTTCTTTTACCATTGGGCTTTGGCGTTCACCTTAGCAGTCTTGTACCTGATGTAGGATAATGGATTGAGTGTGGACAGGTTTGTATTAATTGACCTACCACAAATCACCCGAGTGCAGATGCATTTACTAATTATTGCATCAGTAGTACTGAGTAGTATTCTTATACTTGTCTACACGTCTAAGAATGAGAGAACTGGTTTTCATCTGATGGGATAACAACTGTCACCAACACCAAATAAACCACCATGGGAGCCCAAGTCACTAAATAATTGTTCTCTAAAAAGATTATCAAGACAGCCAAGTATTTCTCAGAAGATAAGCCAAAGCCAAAGACCTGTTTTAATGTATTCTGACATCAAAGCCAGGTCTCTTAGATCAGCTGCACATTCCCTGGAGTCAGAAGGTCACTCCTCATTCCATCTGCTATCTCTTAATCTGTTTAGTAATTGTATCACTGTCTTTGTTGTCAGATGGTGCTCCAAACTGGTCCAGTAACTTCCCTTGGACTGTACAACAGAATATAAGGAGACTGTGAACCAATAATCATTTTGGAAGATTCTAGTGCAGTCTCACAGAGCATGTCTGTGATTTTAACCATTATTCACCACGTGCTGTATTAATGTAATTATACTATTTCTGTTACTGTGTAAAATTTTTAATTGTCTGGTTAATAAATTGCAATTTATTGTCAACTATGTATAATCTTTTACTCTACAATCACAAGTATTAATGTTGTATTGGTAAAGCCTCCTATTACTGTGGACACATGCTGGAAACTCAGTCTATGAGGTTCATAGTCTGAACAGTCCTATTTGGTGAGTATTCTTTTATTGGTTAGACTTTGAATACAATGGCTGTCCGTTTGTCTGTCCAGGATTTTAAATAACCTGTAGCTTGCAAACCATTTCACCTATTGACCTGAAATTTGGTACACATATACTATGTGACTACTGTCTGTTTTCGGGGTGATGATTTTTATTACTCCTTTTATTTTTATTTTATTTTACTGTAGAATCAACTTTTGGCAGCAGGGTGGCCATGCGGAACATGGGTATGGGTGCCGTTCTTATTCCTACCACCTTTGCCGTCACTTCCTCTACCTCTTCATATCTTAAATCATTCTTGAGGCAGATTGAACACTTAAATGCCAGCTTAAGTGAAAAATTAAGAAAAACATACTAAGTAATTGCAATACAAAAACTGACTTAATCAAAAAAGATGCCAACGGAAGAAGAGAAGAAGTGGGCCACTAGGGTGGAGAAAACGTGCTGTTTAGGAAGCAGCAAGCGCATCAACCTCTGAACAATCGAATGCTAAACGTACAGATATAGAGTATGAAAACTGTAAGTCAAGTGTATTCACTGCACGTTATCGTGAAGTCCGCCGTTACTGGTAATACATTGTCACAAACTTGACTCAGAGACATAGAAAGTTTTGGGGCAGCCACCCGTGTAATTGGTATCCTGGCTGCAAAGTCGTAAAATTGTGTACAGCATTAATGTGCCCAAAACCGAGTCCATAACAGAACTGAGGGAACAGGGAAAAGGTGGAGGCTTTTTAAGGGTAGAACAGGAAGTGAGATCAAAGGGGTCGGGCTCATGAAAGTCTTCAGCCATAGGTTCAAGCCCAGACGTGACATCACAGGGGCCAGAGCCGGCAAGGACTCCTTCTATAGGCTCGGTGCCGGAAGTGACGTGAAGAAGACCAGGTGGAATCTCCCGTGAATGGTCTGCAGGAAAGGGAGAAAAAGAGTCAGTGCACTCTGCCACATCCCAGTATGACTCAGAACTGCCCTTACTCAAGCCCTTTAGCTGCCTCCCATGTGACAACATATTTACATACAAATTGTCGCAGGGGGCTGGGGGGGCAACCCGGCTGGGACACCCCGGAGAACCGGAAGAGGGCTTATGCCTGCCCCAGACCACATGGGGGCGACCGCTCTGGTTACTATGGGGACCACAGGTACAGAGCTTTGAAGCTCAACCCTGTGGGGGCCCGTGGTCACCGCCAGGGGGTGCCCCAGTGCCTTGGGAGCCCTGGACCTCAGCACTTCCGCCACACCCGGAAGTGCTGGGGGGAAGAGGAGCAGGGACACCCGGTGTGCTTCCAGGGATGCAGCCAGCACTTCCGCCACACTGGGGAGTGCCGGTGGAAGATTGCCTGGAAGCACCTGGAGCACATCCGGGTGCATATAAAAGGGGCCGCCTCCGCTCATACGTTGACTTGAGACGGGTGGAAGACGGACGAGGTCTGGGAGGAGGCAAAGAGGCGGCCTGAAGAGAAGTGAAGGCATTGTGTTACTGACCAGGACTTTGGGGACTTTTGGGTTTGTGAGCACTTTATTGTATATATGGACAGTATAAATAAACATGTGGGGGGTGATTTAAACGTGTCTGCCTGTCTGTGTCCGGGTCATGTTCCACAAAATATAAAATAATATGAAACAACAAAATAAAAACTAACCATTGTGCAGCACCAGCTGAATAATGTGACAGAAGCCATGCTTGCTCCAGTACACTCACCACACATTAGCTGTCGGGTAGAGAAGTTATGAGAGCGCTAGACAGGAGATGATTAGGGGTCAGAATGCATAAGGTCATGATGGGCAATTTAGCATGGACATTGGGATACACTCTACTCTTTTCAAAGGATGCCCATGGATCTTTGAAGACCAGTGAGAGTGTGGACTTTGGTTTTACATCTCATGCCATTTTTTCTGCCGGTGTCACTGCACTGGGATACCTGCATACACCACAGGGTAAGTGACCCCTTCTGGCCTCACCAACACCTTCTTCCAGCAGCAGCTCAAGCTTTTTCTAGACGGTCTTCCATCCAAGTACTGGCTGAGGCCTGAACATGCTTAGCTTCAGGTGGATGACCTGTTCGGAAGCACATATGATTTAAAAGTAGCATTTAAAAGTATTACCTACACTGTATATTGTAGATTTTTCATTATCTGAGAATGTTCTTCATATGTTTTGTGGCCCAGGACAGATTTATACTTCTTGATCTTTCCCTTCTCCCTCATTTATTAATTTCAGAACATCTTATTAGAACACTGGCCCCCAAACTCAGTCCCAGGGACCCCTTTTCATGCCAACCAACTTGTGTTTCTAATTGGACGCCTGCCCTAACCTAATTAATGGGGCATTTATTTCCCAGCTGTATTCAATGTAGAAATTTCAAAACTGAGCTTGGTAAATGTTTATTAAAATGTGCTAAGAAGTTTTATGGGGATAATGTCATTTTTGTTAGGTACTTTTTAAATATTTTCATCCTGATGTTTATTCTGCTTTTCCAGCTGTTCTGGTTATTTAACCCTTTATTTACTCATTAGTGGCTCTGATGCCTTTCGTCATTTATGTTATCTACCCAGCATCTGCTTGTTTTTAATTATTAGGACACAATGAAGGGAGCAAACTAAACAGTAAAAAAACAAGATAATACAAATAATAAAAAAGAGTCAGACATTTAAAGCAATAGCAAAGTAGAATTATCTCAAAATGTCTTATATGTGTAAAAACAATACTGCTGTGCTTTACTGAATGTGGAATAAGAGAAGAGAAAAGAAGGACAGCTAATGAAATGAGATCAGCTATTAATAATTATTATCACTGATTGTCAATCTGGTGAGCACAAAAGCCTGCAGCCAAAGGGAGTTCCCCAGGACTGAGTTTGGGAACTTCAGATAAGAACATCAGACATTTGACGAACGAGAAGAGGCCATTCACTCCGTGTGTTACTCTTTTGTTTAGCTGACCAGTAAGCCATCTCTGTATATCATCAGAAGTCTCATGTAAGATTGTTAAAGTTTCTGCTTCATCTCCATGACTCGGCAGTTTGTTGTTGATTCCCACACAGATACTTCGTGATGCACACACACAGGTTTAAATGGAGGCACGTTAGGTGGAGAGCTGGGGAGCTTCTTTGTCATTTGCACCTCATTATTAACTGATGGCTGGTTAAGAAAACAGCAATACAGAATTAGCAGGAAGACAAGTAGAGCAAGAATTAAGTCAATAATCAAGTCTACAAATTGTGAAAAATTTAACAAACAAAAAAGAAAAAGAAACTATTAAATACAGTGAAAATGATATTATCAATTTAACACAAGCTATATTGCTGTAATGAAAGAAGCAATTCAACGGACAAAAATATTAATAACCATACAGATACTGTACATTGTAAAACAGAAAAAAAAACAGATTAATACCATAAAGAAATAGCACAGGACAGAGAGACGCACAAAAAAGCAATTTAGATAAATAATAATAAAACACAATGTTAGTCACTCAGGGCCATCTTAACGTATGAGCATTCTGAGCATTGGCTGGGGGCACCAGGAGCATAGGGGCCCACAATGTTTCTGATGCCTATGTAGGTTTCTGTTTTTCTGTTTCGCTACTTTGCCCGGGGGACTATGATGCTGTTAAGACAGCACTGGGTCAAATAGCAGTACAATTAAAACATAATTGACGTGTCGTATCGTATCAAGTAATCAAAATCAAATAAACTGACAGGGAGATCACTGATAGGGAGATGACTTACAATAGAATACCCAAATAAGTTCAGTAAAAAGGAAACAATGGACATTTGTATCTACTGAGTTGCACGATTGTTTCTTGCAACTGTTTAAAAACCAAAACAGGCAATTAAGATTTCTGAATTATATTGAACAAGGTAACTAAAACTAAGCCTAAAAATCAATTGGCTTTAGTAGAAAAAAAAACAATTTTAATTAGGAAATTAAAGCGAAAGCGTGCAGCCACAGTGACATTCCAGGATATGGCACAAATGCTGAAATGCTCCAATAGAGGGCAACAGGAGCACACGTTAAACTTGCAATTGTTTGCCCAGCTTGGTGTGCAGCATAGACTGAGATGCTTCAGTTCACAGTGAACACAAAACTTATTAAAGTGCCAAATGTACAACCAAAAGAAGAAGCCTGTTATGCGGAAGCAGATTGCATCATGTTTATGTGGGAATATTAACAAGATTAACATGCATGCTGAGCTGTGAGGATGTGTGAAAATGAAACTAAACACGTCAGACACAGTATGACCCCCACTGTACTGTTTGTAATAATTATTGTCAGCACACTCCTTAATACTCACTTCTCACCGGTACATCCTATTCGCTGTCCACCTGCACATAAGCTGCACAGTGTTGTTATGACCATCACAATGTAGTGTTTGCGTTCATTATTACAAACCATTCTATTTATCTCAATTTTTTAATATAATAGGCAATCCGTTCATAACTACGAGTTGTCCTGAAGTCGGACATTCTTAACTTGGGGGACTGTGTGTAATCATCTTTAGCATGTCTGCTTTTCTTGCTCCTATGCTGATGTAATCTATACAGTATATGTTTACATATACTGCAAAGTTGACTCACCCCTATATTCACTCACTCACTCATAAACACAAATCTATTTCCTGTTTAACTAAAAAGTAAAAATTTGGTGGGATGGTCCATCTCAGGCAGTTGGAATTTGCTAAGAAAGGACATTTTGATCAATCTATATTTAGGAATAAACAACCCCCATGCTCTAATTACTTAGTGCTGCACCAAAGAAAAGCAGCTGGCAAGAGCAGAACTATCTATAGCCAGCATGTTCCTTTGTAAATAGTTACAATGGTGCACTAACCCTTTATATGTCCTTCATTACAACACAAGGGCTGGTGCACAAGATGCTTTGAGTGTGTTGCAGCATCTGAGGGTGGCGGTAAAAATGATACTGACCACAGGTCCTGGTAGTAAGCATTTCGGGGTGGCCAGCCTTAATGCAAGACAGCAGGTATGTGGCAGTCATCTCTGCCAAGTAGCGACCATGACATTGAGCTGCACGTAAAAAGAAGCTGCCTTACGTGCAAGAAAGAGCAGAGGCCCACTGGAGGTAGTGCAGCAGGTATAGCAGGAGTGCATACATGAAAATAATATGAAGTTAAACAGTAGTTTTTGGGAGGTCATTATACATAGACATGGCTAGCAGCGCTACGTAAATTGGGATAGGCTGATACCCTGGAGTGTCACCTGCAATTGGCTGCTAAGGAACATATGGCCATTTAAAAGGAGTGGAGTCTGTCTTTGGGCCAAATCTGGGTTGTAGAGTCAGTAGGTGACAATACAGATAACGTGATGGTGCATGGAGAGAACCCTCCGAGTTGATACAGAGTGGAGGTTATCGCTGAGGAAAGAGAGAGGAGCCAGACGTTCGTGTGTGTTAAGTTTGCAAGGAACCTTGCATATATATTTTTTTAATTTTATCTGTGAAAGAAGGTTTTCATGCATTGGATTAAGTAAGAAACCTTTTAGTTTGTTTTGTTTTGTTCTTTTTCATCTTAAGGAGCTCAATGTTCTGAACTTATACATATTGTAAATAGTTCCTCAGTTTTCTACCTTGAGTGTTTATTGGCCTTTTGACTTTTTTCAACGGAGTGGAAGTGGACACATGTTTTGCATCACATTTAACTTTTATTGGGCATGTTGTTTTGCACTTGAACAATAATTTTTGGCAATAAAAGACATTCCTTTTTGTATTTTCTCAAGCACCTCTGGTTGGAGTTCAGGTGGGAACTACTAGAAGCCCCATTCTTAAGGTCGTGCCATAGGTTCCACCCCCACCCACCCCCCACCCCCACACACACACAACAGAAAAACTGATTACTGCAAAATCTCAAAAATGCTTTGACGAATTTGATTACAATTTGGTGACGTTAAAGAAAAAAGAAAACTAGCCAACACATTTTTTATTTGTCAATATATTTTTTTAATATTTATTAATATTATGCTATGTATATGTTCTATGCTGCACTGAGAACGGGCTTTATGCAATCAAAGCATGCAGCAGAAGTGACTGATGGGCCACACAAATAGCACCACTAGCCAATAGGGAGGATGGAAAAAGGACACATGACCACTTTCTGAAATGGAAAAACAAAGTTCAGCAGAGATCAAAGAAGAAATCCTGTACCTGAGTGAATGGCAGCAGGATTCTAAGGTGTAAATTTTTCCAAGAATGAGGGATGCACAAAGGCAGGAACATTGCAGTGGACTGGAGGGATTAATGTTTTCCGTGGTCAGAACTGCAGAGTGGATTCAGTGACATTTGTGGTGGACTCCACGACTGGGGCACTAGAGCAGGTTACAAACACATTATTCCTACTGATTACCTGTATTAATTGAAATGAATGCACATTCCTATAAAACTGTGTTTTGCAATGACCATCAACAAAAGCCAAGTCATTTTGAAAAGTAGAAATTTTATTCCAATACAAGAATGTTTCCTAATGGACAACTGTGTATAGCATTTTCAAATTAGCAGCTTCAATGTCCTAATAATTTTATTATTTTCACTTGCATGATGTCTTATCCAAGACAATTTACAACATCCATCCATCCATTTTCCAACCCGCTTAATCCGATCACAGGGTCACGGGGGTCTGCTGGAGCCAATCCCAGCCAACACAGGGCACAAGGCAGGAACCAATCCCGGGCAGGGTGCCAACCTACTGCAGGACACACACAAACACACCCACACACCAAGCACACACTAGGGCCAATTTAGAATCGCCAATCCACCTAACCTGCATGTCTGTGGACTGTGGGAGGAAACCCACGCAGACACGGGGAGAACATGCAAACTCCACGCAGGGAGGACCCAGGAAGCGAACCCAGGTCCCCAGGTCTCCCAACTGCGAAGCAGCAGCGCTACCCACTGCGCCACCGTGCCGCCCCAATTTACAACATTTAAGAGAAAATTGGTTCCATCTCTTTTGTTTTCCCAATTAGAGCACAGGCAGGTGAAGAGACTTTCTCAGGGTCATACAGTATAAGTCGTGGCATTTGGTTAATTAATAATGGAGGTGAGTCGAGTACAGGGAGGTTGTGGTCTTGTAGTGCAGGAGCAACAACCTGCAACTTAACATCAGCAGGACAAACAAACTGGTGGTGGACTTCCAATGTGCCAAGAAGCCTCTGAGACCAGTCACTATATGGGGGAAGAGGGGTTTATGGAAGTGATGCAGAGTTACGAGTACCTGGGGGTCCACATAAATAACAAACTGGACTGGCCTGATAACACAGTGGTACTGGACAAAAAGGTCCAGACCAGACTAGACTTGCTAAGCAGACGCAGGCCTTTTGATGTGTGCAGCAAGCTGCTGAAAATGTTCTACCAGTCCATAGTAGCCAGTGTGGTGCTCTACACTGTGGTCTCCTGGTAAAGCAAGCTCAAAAGAAGTACAATGCCTGCAAAAACTAATCAGGAAAGTCTGTGCCATCACCCTGGACACACTGAAAGCTGTTGTGAAAAAGAGGATGGGAAAATGGTCTCCATCCCCTCCTGGAGGTGCTCTATTGGAGTACTTTTAACCACTGGCTCATTACACCACAGTGTGCACC
Organism: Erpetoichthys calabaricus; assembly: GCF_900747795.2. Lineage (NCBI taxonomy): Eukaryota > Metazoa > Chordata > Cladistia > Polypteriformes > Polypteridae > Erpetoichthys > Erpetoichthys calabaricus. Next base: position 45,588,986 of record NC_041409.2, read on the forward strand.
TCTGGGGGTCTTTTCTGACCACGACTATCAGGCAATGCTTCCACCTGATTAGAACTTTAGAACTTTATTTTTCTTTTTGGCTTTTTACAGAAGCTCTTTAAATAAATACATAAATCAGTAAGTAAATATATACACACACTTTGGTCTAGAATTACTATAAAGCAAGAACAATTCTTCTAGTGCGACAAAAGCCAATTTTAAAGATAGCAAGTCACCTCAGATAGCCATGTAAAGAGAAGATAATCAGTCCGTTGTGTCGCTCAGTGTCGATGCAACACTATAAAGGCGCCTTCAGAGAATGAATATGCTTATGTAAACAGAATGCATTTCCACTTTATTAATGTGCTGCTCTATAGTCCAAAGAAAGTGTGTTGCATTATGCAGGCATGTAGCGTCCTGCTTTCCCATACCTGAAGAGATGTGGTATGATGAACCTGACCCTGACCAACCAAATGATCAGCCAAATTGGACAGTGTTACAACTTTGTTTGAATGTAATTAGCAGAATGCAAAAACAGGTAATTAGATGCAGCATTTATTTTTTAACCAATTCATTTTATTTGTGGTAAATATAGTAATCCCTCCTCCATCGCAGGGGTTGCGTTCCAGACCCACCCGCGAAATAAGAAAATCCGCGAAGTAGAAACCATATGTTTATATGGTTATTTTTATATTGCCATGCTTGGGTCACAGATTTGCGCAGAAACACAGGAGGTTGTAGAGAGACAGGAACGTTATTCAAACAACGCAAACAAACATTTGTCACTTTTTCAAAAGTTTAAACTGTGCTCCATGACAAGACAGAGATGACAGTTCCGTCTCACAATTAAAAGAATGCAAACATATCTTCCTCTTCAAAGGAGTGCGTGTCAGGAGCAGATGATGTCACAGAGATAGAGAAAAGCAAACAAATCAATAGGGCTGTTTGGATTTTAAGTATGCGAAGCACCGCGGCACAAAGCAGTTGAAGGCAGCAGCTCACACCCCCTCCGTCAGGAGCAGGGAGAGAGAGAAAGAGAGAGACAGAGTTTGTTTTTCAATCAAAAATCAATACGTGCCCTTCGAGCTTTTAAGTATGTGAAGCACCGTGCAGCATGTCGTTTCAGGAAGCAGCTGCACAAAAGATAGCAACGTGAAGATAATCTTTCAGCATTTTTAGACGAGCGTCCGTATCGTCTAGGTGTGCGAACAACCCCCCTGCTCAATCCCCCTACGTCAGGATCAGAGAAAGTCAGCGCAAGAGAGAGAGAAAAGTAAGCCGGGTAGCTTCTCAGCCATCTGCCAATAGCGTCCCTTGTATGAAATCAACTGGGCAAAGCAACTGAGGAAGCATGTACCAGAAATTAAAAGACCCATTGTCCACAGAAATCCGCGAACCAGCAAAAAATCTGCGATATATATTTAAATATGCTTACAGATAAAATCCACGATAGAGTGAAGCCGCGAAAGGCGAAGCGCGATATAGCGAGGGATTACTGTATCACATAGTACAACCCTTATATTCCTTAGCTCATTTGGCCACATCTCTTACAGCATCCACTATTGCATTTTGTGACTCCAGAACAGCGTCTGTCAGCACACAGTCACCCAGTGGTTTCCCAGGCAGAGGTGTATGTGCAGCCAGCATCTGAAGATGTACTCGGCACAGAAGCACCATTGTGTCATCGGCACAGGGGTCAGCTTTGGTAATATTGTCTGAAAATGAATAAATAGACGGTGGGCTGCGACTCATCTTTTCATGTCGACTTTGATATTTGACCGCTTCCTTTTTATATCAGTTACTGTGCAACTTTCTGAACTTGAATTTTCAAGCATTTTCCACCCTGCTGTATCACTCCATAACTTCCGATTCTTGCTTATACCACTGCTTAAGCCAACAAATAGTACATTTTTCCTTGCCTCCACTTCTCATTCACTGAAATTCTTGTTTTTTCCACGTGATTTTGCCATTGTATTTTAACAAAACACACAGAAGGAGATATTTATATTGATTTGCATATTAAAATGAGCAAAATTCGGGGAGGAGTCAGGGTGGGGCTGTAGACATGTGCACGTGTGTTAAATTTCATTGAGATTTATACAGAGGAAGTGTGTGGAAGCTGGCGTACGCACAGTTTTATTTTATTCATCTGGATTTTTTTGTGACAAAGGGCAGCCCTTTGTCACCAATTCTGTTCATAACTTTTATGGACAGAATTTCTAGGTGCAGCCAGGGTGTTGAGGGGGTCTGGCTTTGTGGACTCAGGATTGGGTCACTGCTTTTTGCAGATGATGTTGTCCTGTTTGCTTCATCAGGCCGTGATCTTCAGCTCTCTCTGGATCGGTTTGCAGCTGAGTGTGAAGCGGCTGGGATGGGAATTAGCACCTCCAAATCCAAGACCATGGTCCTCAGCCGGAAAAGGGTGGAGTGCCCTCTCAGGGTTGGGAGCGAGATCCTGCCCCAAGTGGAGGAGTTCAAGTATCTTGGGGTCTTGTTCATGAGTGAGGGAAGAATGGAGCGTGAGATCGACAGGTGGATCGGTGCGGCGTCCACAGTGATGCGGGCTCTGCATCAGTCTGTCGTGGTGAAAAAGGAGCTGAGCCGTAAGGCAAAGCTCTCAATTTACCAGTCGATCTATGTTCCTACCCTCACCTATGGTCATGAGCTATGGGTAGTGACCGAAAGAACGAGATCGCAAATACAAGCGGCTGAAATGAGTTTTCTCCGCAGGGTGTCTGGGCTTTCCCTTAAAGATAGGGTGAGAAGCTCAATCATCCAGGAGGGGCTCAGAGTAGAGCCGCTGCTCCTCCGCATCGAGAGGAGTCAGATGAGGTGGCTCGGGCATCTGATTAGGATGCCTCCTGGACACCTCCCTGGTGAGGTGTTCCGGGCACGTCCAACTGGGAGGAGGCCCCGGGGAAGACCCAGGACACGCTGGAGGGACTATGTCTCCCGGCTGGCCTGGGAACGCCTTGGGATTCTCCCGGAAGAGCTAGAAGAAGTGGCCGGGGAGAGGGAAGTCTGGGCATCTCTGCTCAAGCTGCTGCCCCCACGACCCGACCTCGGATAAGCAGAAGAGGATGGATGGATGGATGGATGGATGGATGGATGGATGGATGGATGGATGGATGGATGGATGGATGGATGGATGGATTTTTTTGTGTGTACGCACATTTCAGTTTTTGTCTGTATGCCTTGTTTTAGTGTGAATTCTACGTATGTCATTATACATGAGGCCCCAGGTCTGGGAGGAGATCCTCCAACACACCAGCTGCCGTCTCATCAAGAGCAAGCCCAGACATTGTCGGAGAACATACAGGCACGTGGGGGCCACACACTATTGAGTCACATTAGGAGTTGTGGTGATGAAATTCACACACGTTGGATCATCATGGGATTTCAATTTCTGACATTGATTTTCAGTATGTTTTGATTTTGACCGTTGTTACATCATTTTTTTCTCAACGAATTACACAGTATTACTTAGTAAAGATTTTTGACTTGAATATTTATTGTATAACAATATTTAATACAATAATGCATATGAATAGTGCACTTGACTTTTATTACATTTTCTTTCTGCTTATCTTATATTTCGATATATTTGGCAAAACAGTGTCAAGGATGCTATTTATTTAATTACTTCAATTACAACTCCTTATTAAGCTAAAACATTTGATTTTAAAATGACATAACGTATAACAGCAGAAAGGAGCAAAATACATCTGAGGCTGACAGGTGACATAAAACATTTCAATAGAAAATGCCAACCACTAAAGACAATCTTGGATTTTGAATACTTTTGTCAATTCCAACTGTGAGAAACTTCTGAATGATGGGGACCAGCTCAAGTTGGATTCATTTTTGATCCTTTAATTGAAGACTGCAATTGTCATGTTTCAGCCATGTTTCCCCCTGTAGCTCTTTAATGTCCTTCGTGTTTGTTTATTATCTGCCATGAGTCTTGTGGGTGGTTCCTCACCTGGCATCACTGCAAGGGATTGTCCTCAACCCCTGCAATGACTGAGGAAATTCCACAGTCTCTTGTAGTTCCTTGTGAATGTGCCTGTGGTGTGGCAAGTTTTTCCTAGTGTCACTCTGTGCTTTGCCTCTTTAATTTTGTATTGGGACTGTGATTGCTCTTTGGATTGCCTTTTTGCTGGCACTGTCTTCTGTGTCTTTTGTTCTCTTTGGAGCTTATTTTCTTATCCATCATTTTATGGATGATAAACCTTTTGATGTATAAAGATTTTTCATGCCGTTTGTGTGACCAGACACGTTTTAAAAGTTTTACCCCCTCTAGTGGGCATTTTGAGTATTTCATGAGACTTTAATGTTCTTTGAACTTTTCTAGTTCAGCATTTCCCAAACCTTTCCGTTGTGACCCACTAAAATTTTTATGGCTTATAGGTAAAATAAAACAGATTTGAATGTCTATAGAATTTTCATTTATTATTATAATTATTATTATTATAAAGAAGCATTTACTCTTACAAACAATAAAAATATCAAACTAAAGCCAGTTGCCTGAAGAAGGGGCCTGCATATTGTTATCTTTTTAGCTAGCTAATAAAAGGTGTCATTTTGCATGACTTCTCACTACATAAACAAAAGCCAAATAATTTATTAATGAGAAGTGTGATGCTGTTTCTTATTAACTAGAAACTTCAAGTTTGGAGAAAAAGAAGATAACTTTATTTTTAAATCTGGTTCGACATCCAGACGGTTTCTATGTTTATTTTTTAGGAAAACCAGTGTTGAAAAGCCTGTTTTGACCTTATAGGTTGTGACAAAAGGCATTAGAAATTTTATCGCTTTTTCTGCTAAAACTGGGTATGCCTGATGACAAGACAGCCAAAAATCAATCAATGGTATTCTGTTGAAGCTATTTTTGAGTGCCAAATCACACAACAGTTCAATTATAGATTCAATATCTGAATTTGGCAATTCTGTCTCCAATTCTGTGCTCACTGTAAAAGGGTTCTTTATCCATGCTTTGTTGCTGTTGATTGGGGGAAAATATTCCTTCAGACTTGTATGCAGTCCTCACAGATGTTCCTTGATAGCAACTGAAATCTCATCCGGAATGGAATTTATATTATACTCTTTTTGTAGTTCTGTTAGCTTTGTAAAAGCTTTGTAATTCCCTGCTTCCGCACAACGGGACCACAAAATGAGTTTTTTTGTTGCACCCTCCACCTTCTCTTGCACATTAAATACAGTTATATTGCTACATTGTAATGTCAGATTTAAATTATTCAAAAAATCAAAAATGCCACAAAGGTAGCATACTTTGATTAGCCAGTTGATATCATGAAAACTGTCTTTAAATTCAAATATTACATCCCTGGCTGTTGGGGGATGTTTGTCTAAGAACATTAAAACTTCCTCCTTCCTTTCAATAAGTCTTCTTAAAACATTCCCTCTTGAAAGCCACCACACCTCGTAGAGTAAAAAATGTTCATGTTCACTCCCCATTTCTTTACACAACGCAGAAAATATTCTTGAATTCAACGGACGCAAATTTATGAAATTTATCAATTTTACACACTCTTGCATAGTCGCAGTTAAAAGCAAAGGCATTGTTTGATGGCTAATGCTTCTCTGTGAATACTGCAATGCACCCACACACAGTCTGATGCTACGGTTTTGATCTTCCCACACATTTCTTCCATTCAATGCCATTTTGATTGATGTAATTATCAATCAAATTAAAAATTTCTTCAGCTGTTGTTCTTGTTGGCAAAAGTTTGCAAAAGAAAAATTCTTTGTGAGTTGTTTGTCAAAATTGTATCTCACAAAACACATTAGACTGGCATTATCCCATATATCTGCACTTTATCGATTTGCAAAGAAAAAAACTGCACTCTTTTAAGTGACCTACGACAGTTTCTTTGATATTTTCTGCCATGTCCACAATTCTTGGCTTCACTGTGTTATTTGATAGCGTCAGCATATTTACTCGGTTCTACTGTTTTTTATTACATATTCAGGAAGCTAACATTTTCATTGCTGGAACTATTAATTTCTCAGCAACTGTGTGAGGATAACCAGCTTCAGCCATTAGTTTTGATATTTCATAAGAAGCCATTAGAGGATTTTCAGACTGAGTGCCCTGAGAAATATTCAAAGATAATAGTCTTCTTGGTAGCTATCAATTCTCTCTTTCTATTTATAAAGAAATCTGTTGGCTTATTACTGTAGTTTGGATGTTTCAATTCCAAGTGCGGCTTCAACTTTGAAGGTCTCATAGACTCGTTTGAAAATATTGCAAAACAAATAACAAATAATGGTTTGTCATCAGCACCCTTGATGAAATCAAATTGTATGTAATCCTCAGAATACTGTCGGGTCTAAGACATTTTCTTTTTTGTAAGTGTAGTAGACAACACATTGTGTAGCCATTTATTAGTGCCAATCTCAGAACTTGTGCCCGCCTGTACATCACTCGACTGTCTATTAGTGCCACTCCCAAAAATTGTTGCCGGCTGCACATCTCTTGATTGTTCATCAGTGCTAATCAAAGAGTTTATAACCGACTCATTCTTTGTTTGTAATTTTATTACCCATTTATCCATTGTCAAATTACATGTAATCAGTAAATACAAAAAAATAGACACATTTTCTCTTCACGTTTGGGCAGAATGTCAGACAATTCGGCCGATGGGGGAGTGGTATGTTTTTCTGCGCAGCCTTGCTATTGGATGAGGTACTTTACTATGAACAATGAGACTGTGAAATGGAGCCGTGCGCTGTGACACAAGATGGTACGAACATGAATAAAGCATGTTTTTCATCTCTATTAATTGTGTTATTTATTCAGTAGTCCCTGTTCAACGTTATTTATTTGTATTTTAGAGTTTCATGAAAAAACGAAAACCCAAAAATGAAACATCTAGGTTTTCGAGAATATTTTAGGTGACCCAGCATTGTGCTTTTGTGACTTGGTGCCGGGTCGTGACCCACCATTTGGGAAATGCTGCTATAGTTCATAACAGAAATTTCTTATTTTTATTGACTGGGAGTCCCAAGCATTAAAGATTTCAAAAGTTCATAGTAGAAAAAATGCTCACTAGAGGAGAATATTGTCCAGCCCGACTTGTAACTAGGGCAACCAAAGACTCTTGCTATATAAAAACCTTTATTCTTCACAAGAAAAAAGGCTCTGAAACACTGTGAGCTCCGAAGACCACAAAAGGCATACAATGCCTGTTAAAGTCAAATCTTGAAATAAACAAAGAACCAAAACAATAATCCAGAGTCTCGTAAAAAAACAGAACAGAAGGTCAAGAAAATCCCATCAAAGCACAGCAAAACTCAAGAACTTACCACTCCTGAATACATTCACAATGAGCAATCCAAGAACTGTGGGAGACCCTCTTGATTTATAGGGTGGAGGGCAGTTCCTGGAGGTGATTGGCAGGTGGCTCCACCTCTTGGGGAACCACCTACAAAACACAAGTCACATAACCAAGGCTTCAAAGCACAAATAAAATTAATACAAACAAAAGATTCAAAAATGAAACAAAGATGACACAAAACATGGATATGAACCCTGGCTGAGACATGACCCTCATGCTCCTTCTAGTTTGTTAGATACATTTTCTGTTTCATGATCTATTGAAACATGACCACTATTAACATTCTCTTGTTCTAAGACAGAACAACAGCTAACATAGACAATCAACCCCAGCATCCCCACTATCAGAATCCCTACCAAGGTCCACATAACTATTATCTTCTCTACTCTTTTCTCTTCCTCATCATTACCTGTAAGTCAAGCAAAAGAAACACACAGTTAATACAAAGATGAAATTCCAACTGAGTCAGGCAGTCTATAACAACATAAGAGATGTCAATGAGTGACAAGAAATGGTCCTCTTTGCTACATTTTGAGTGCTAAAAGCCTTCTTGAGAACAAAACGCAAGTCAACTGGCTTTATTGTCATAGCATTCATACATCGTATTGCAACATATATTTGCATAAAATATCAGGACCACCGTAGTGCAAAATATACATAACCACAGGATATCTGCAAGACAGGTAAAGAACTCTACTGTACTATAATAGAAAAATGAATAATTAAAAATAAAAAAAGGTAAGTGAGTAGATAGTAATAATCCAAAATAGATAGTAACGAATAAATAAATATAGTAAAACTAATAATGAATAAACAACAGTAGTGACAAGTGTAACAAATATACTGCACATAAATTAACTACTATTGGCAGATCTGAGGACAAAGTCATAGCACATAGTTCAGAATCCAGACCGCCAAAAGGTAGAAGCTGTTCAAGAACCTCCCAGAACTGGTTCAGATCATAGAGTACTGTGGAAGAATAATTTTAGGGTAACATAGCATTCATCTTAGAAATAGCATAAAGGGTTAATAAATGTGGGAAACCAAATAAAGGTCAAGTGAACAACAAAATGTACACTGAAATATAAGATTTGATTTAGGAAAAATACTGAGATGGTCAAGTAAATAAAGAATGTACCAGAAGAAAGGCTGATGTAATATACAAACTGTCCTGAAGGATGACTAAGAATGACTAAGAAATCAGCAGATGCCCTATAAACTAAAATGGACAGTTGTTATATGCACAGAAATTTCAAGGGTGGTGTCTCATCTCAAAAGGTATAAGAAGAACCAGAATATAATATAATAGACTTTTATTTTATATAAATCATTTGGGTGTAAACCAACAAACCAACCAGAGTAAAATGTATGCATTGATTGACAATGTATGTAAATTTAACAGTTTATAAAATGAACCTTTATTCTTTGTTTCTCTGACCATTCTGTAACAGACTGCTTTTGAGGAATGTTCCCTCTAAGGCAGGGGTGTCGAACTCCAGTCTTGGAGGGCCGCAGTGGCTGCAGGTTTTCATTCAGACCCTTTTCCTAATCAGTGACCGGTTTCCACTGCTAATTAAATTAGTTTTCCCTTCATTTTAATAGCCCTGTTTTTAAGGATTTGGCCCTCTGAATTTATTCCTTTCTTCATTAAATGACAGCCAAACAAAATTGAGACATGAAACGAGCCAACAGATGACCAGCTAAACTGGGGCTTCCAACTCCAACCAATTTCACTCCAATCACTTTCTTAATGAGAAGCCGATTCTTGCTGTTGATTAAACTCATTATCTAATTTCATGGCCTGTTGCTGCTCTCATTCTGCCACAACACCGTCAAAATGTTTTGGTGACCTGAGAGATCAGCCTTACTGAGACCTTCACTTTTCTTTATTTTCAAATATTGTGTGATGGGCACAATTGAGCTGCTCATGTGGTGGCTTGTTTTGTGTCTCACTATTATTTGGCTGCTAATTAAGGAAAAAGAAAATACTAAGGGGTCTGAGTCAAGTTAATTAAATGAATGCTAAAGAAGTTAATTAGCAGAAAAAAAATGGGTCACTAATTAAGAAGATGGTTAGAATGAAAACCTGCAGCCACTGCGGCCCTCCAGGACTGGAGTTCGACACCTGTGCTCTAAGGCAGGGGTGGACAAATTCATTCCTGGAGGGCCGCAGTGGCTGCAGGTTTTTGTTCCAACCCAATTGCTTAATAAGAAGCACTTATTGCTCTAGAAACACTTCTGCTTCATTTTAGTTATCTCCCTTGTCAAGATTATGAACCCTTATTGCTTATTTTAGTCTTAAACAGCTGCATTCTTGGTTTTTAATTGCTCCTTATTAGCAATAAGATGCAAATGACAAAAGAAACCAGCAGTTATCCATTTTGTTTGTTACCCTTTACACCTGTGTGTATTTATCGTGCAATATTTGGTTTAATCAAATACTTGGAAGGAAAGAGAAGAGAAAAAAGTGAAGGACTGAGAATTACCCATCCGTTTTACACTTCAAAGTATTTGGATGATATCCTTAGAATGGGAAAAAAAATCTGGGATATGAGAATGACTTGACATAGCAGAGTTAAAGCTCTAACAAGCCATGAAATTTAATTATTGGCAAGGATTGTTAAACCGGATGGACGCAGGGACATCCGGCCATGGGCCGTAGCCGCAAAAAGACGTACTGCGCAGGCGCCCCAAGAAATGAGGCTCCGCGAGAGGCGGCCGCGACCACAAAAAAAAGGGAGTGAGCACAGAAAAAAGGAGTCAAAGAAATGAGGTCCCGCAACCACAGAAAAAAGGAGTCAGCACAGAAAAAAGGAGTCAAACGCAGGCGACGCACAGCGCCGCACGAAACCCATTGCACACGAAACTAGCACACAAAAAAAAAAAAGAAGCCGCTCGCGCCCACCTGCAAGCCCCCCCCCCTACAGGCACCGGACGGGACACACACAAAGAGGACGATTCAACAAGCCCCTGGCACACAAAAAAAAAGAACCCAAAACCACCCCACCCACCCTACAAGCAACGGACGGGACACACACAAAGAGGAGGATTCAACAAGCCCCTGGCACACAAAAAGAAAGAAGACACTCGCGCCCCACCAATCCCCCTATCCCCCCCAAACCCCCCCCCCCCAGCCCCCCGCCCCCGCTCAGACGCCGCAAAAGCACACAGCGCCGCACGAATCCCATTGCACACGAAACGGGACCCACACAAACAGGAGGATTTAACAAGCTCCTAACGCACCAAAAAAAAGAAGCCGTGACCGCCACGCCAGGCCCATTAGAGACGAGACATGGCACACGAAACGTTCACAACAACGACAAATCAGACCCACAAACACACTAACATCAATAAGAAGTGACACCCAAAGCCCCATTTCTAAAGGAACCGTCCATATTAAACATACGTCATCTCAACACCTTCACACTAGGCAGCATAGGTGGATCTCCTTACAATAAAGCACTATTAACCATTCAACTGCAGAAAAGGCTCCATATTAACAGTGAGTGCGATCCTCCTTATTACTTATCCATATTTCGCATGCTGAGGAACAAACAAGTCATGAATACACGCTCACGGGTACAAAACGATTCGGCTCGGATAACGGGACCAAACACACGAACCCGCATGAAACAACAAAATACACGGCGGCGCATCTGCATTACATCCTACAATAGTTCATTTGATTTTGAATCTACCGGAGTAAATATCAGGTCACCAAAAGGCAATGACCCATACTGCTTTCGCGTATGTGGACAAATATTACATTGCATTGGAACAGTGCACCCTGAAACAAATCAAGAACGCAAATATGCACAAATCACGTCGGCACCTACAAAGCGCTTCTGAAACCGTGGAAGGAAAAATGTCTCGGCTCCAAAAACACATGTCACTCCTTATTCCAAATACCGGTCCCAATCACAGAAACATCGGTATCCACTATGACAATTCACAGTAACAATGCACGTGACATCCGTCTTGCCACACTATTAATTATAGATGAATGTACAATGGCATCCAGTCACTTACTCAACACCATTGATAAACTTCTACAAACGTTGATGAATAATAATATTCCCTTTGGAGGAAAGGTACTGTTATTAGGAGGAGATTTTAGACAGTGCTTAACTATTACTCCACATTCAATGCGCTCACCTATTGTTCAGTCCACCTTAAAATACGCGGACAATTGGCATTGCGTTGATGAATAATAATATTCCCTTTGGAGTGAAGGTACTTTTATTAGGAGTAGATTTTAGACAGTGCTTACCTATTGCTCCACATGCCATGCGCTCAGCTATTATTCAGTCCACCTTAAAATACGCGACGACGTCATATAAACAACACGAGACCGAACTACAATACATATACAGGCGCGAGACCTGATTGGTGATAATACGAAGAAACAAACAGTCCGCATATTAACAGTGAGTTCGATCCTACTTATTACTTATCCATATTCCTAACGATAAAGATCAAACAAGTCATCAATTCACGATCACGGATACAAAACTAGACGGCTCGAGTAACGGGACCACAAACACGAACCCGCATCAAACAAAAAAATTCACCTCGGCGCGCTTCTAAAACCGCGGAACAAAAAATAATATGGCTTTGCTTTCTAAAGATACACTTGGTGCAAAACATGCGATTTCCAGATCCCGAATATAACAATTGGTTATTACAACTAGAACATTGCACACTCACCAATACAGATGGACTTTACCCAGATATTATTACAATTCCTCAACCCTTCATCTGCAACGACTTACTTACGGAGATATTTGGAACAGCGGTCTCATTAGACCAAATGCCCCTTTTAACACAACGCACTATATTATGTCCAAAAAATATTAATGTTGATCACATTAATAACCAGGTCATTTCATTACTTCCTGGAGAGGCACGGCTCTTTCTAAGCTCTGACAAAGTTGACTCTGATGACAACAATGAACATCTAAATTTCCCCTTAGAATATTTGAACACTATTAACCCAGCCGGATTACCACAACACAATCTTAACCTTAAAAACGGAACAATAATCATGCTATTAAGAAACCTTAACACTAAACAGGGTTTATGCAATGGCACACGTTTAGTCGTCAACACCATGACACACAATGTTATTCAAGCGACAGTTCTTACAGGATCACATGCTAACAATACTGTTCTCATTCCTAGAATTGACCTTACGAGTTCTGACCTAGAATTACGTTTTACATTGAAACGCCGACACTTCCCCATTAAACCTCCATTTGCCATGACCATCAACAAATCACAAGGACAAACCATGGACAAGGTTGGCATCTACCTCTCTGAGCCCATTTTTGGACATGGACAACTTTATGTTGCCTTCTCACGTGTTCGACGTTCATCTGATGTTAAAGTTAAAGTTATAAATGCTCCATGCCAAGGAAGACTCATTCAAGGACAGGACGCCATCTTTACTACTAATGTTGTGTACAAAGAAATATTCCAATAAACCATTACTCTGTGCCAAACACTGTATTTTTTGCTTTCTATATGCATCATCCACACCTGCACACTATTCTATATCTAATTCATACATTTCACTCTTTGTCATGCCCCAATGCCAGGGGTTGGCGAGCGAAGCGAGCAGGGGGCGGAGCCCCCTAGTTGTTATCTAATTAAGCAACTGAGTTGGAACAAAAACCCGCAGCCACTGCGGCCATCCAGGAATGAATTTGCCCACCCCTGCTCTAAGGCATTTGGCCGATGAGTCATTAAAAGATACAATGAACAGCTTTTTTCCAGCCTGATTACTGAATTGTCCTGTTAGAGGACGTTTCTTTCTTTAATAAGATGTTAAATTTAGACCACAGTACCTTCTACCAGAAGAAGTAAGACAAAGAGACTGCAGGAGTGATGGGAGCAGACCTTCACAATGCTGTAAGCTTTGTGGATATGTCAGAGCGGGACATTTTTTTGATTTCCTGGGTAATCCCGTTACTGATTGCTGTCACGGCTGTCTGCAGGATGTAGGTATTTGCTGTATTGCAAAGGAGTCACCGCTTTGAAGTTTTTGGCTGGTTGAGATTACAAACAATACGAAGTTGTGATAACAAAACTGCTCCTTCCTTGGAGGATGTCTGTATTTACCTGACTTGGAATTTAACATGTTTGACAATATTGGTTTCTAATCAGCAGATCTGTACTCATTAATGGTTGGTAACAATACATTTTGTTTACTTGTGTTTTCATTAATTGTTAAACCCAGGAAATTTGGATGTGCCATTGTTTAAACCGATTGTCCAGGACTGACAACGGCAGGGACTGAAGGAGATTTAAACTCCTGGGTAGAAGAAGGCAGAGAAGGTATGGTCCACTGAGAACGCTGCCAAGACACTCACACAGAGCACAGGGGCTCTGAGGCAGACAAGGGTTCGAGGCTGTTGCGACATGAGGCACAAGGACGGCAACACTTATTTCCAGGGAGGAAGAGACAGCCGGTTGTGGGTCCAGTGAGGGGGGGAAGCCGCATAAAAGGACTGAACAAAGCTGGCGTACGAGAAGTGAGGTGTGCCTAGGTCACAGCAACACAAGGAGCCTAGAGTGGAAATAAAGAACGATGAAGAGACGCTAACAGGGATTCCACGATTTTGACAAAGCTTCTGTTGGGAAACGAGTGTCTGGTGAACAGAGTGCATCCGTGGACAGTTGAGTGATTAAGTGTTGGGGTAACACAGTGCGCAAACTGGACTCTGTACCACTAAAGGTTGTATCCTCCAATTCTTGTTTTTAACGGACTTTTAGAGTGTGGACTGTGTGCTTTCCTTTTTTAAAAATAAAAGGAATTTCGTACCTGATATTGTTAGATTTTTTTGTTATGTTAGTTTATCTTATTAATTTACTTTATTGTCTTGTGTAATAGAAGTTACTGTGTCTTTTCCTGAAATTACTGTTGTGTCTTTCATTGTGTGTTTACTCACCGCCCAATTTAAAGAACCCTGTGTGCTATTTTCTGTAAATCTAAAGAGTTCCCAGTCTCTTAATAAAACTGGATGGTGTAGTCGGATATTTTAATAATGTCTAAGTTAGATTTTCTGTGACCAGACACCTGTCACAGATACAGCACTTTACAAAGATGTCTTCAATGGAGGGCAGAGAGGCCCCGGGCAGTGACCTGTTCTGCTTTGTGCACTAAGACCATATGGTCAGAAACACTGCAGTTTTCTCAAACCAGGCAGTGATGCAGCTGGTCAGAATGCTCTTGATGGTAGTCCCCTGGGAAATGTGATAAGAATGGGGGGAGGAAGGCATGACTTCTTCAGCTGGAATGTTTTTAGAATGGCTGATAGAGAACAAACTGACATGTCATTTGGTACTAAGCCCTATTGACAGCTCCATATTGACTGTCATTTGATGATCAGCCCGTTTAATGCAAAGTGTCACAATTTAGAAAAGACTGATAAATAAGGACAGCAGATGCAAAGAAAATAAACAAGCAACAGTAGCAGACATCTCACTATGATACAATTTTTCAGTTCAGTTCCCTTTTTATGGCACCTCATTCAGAGTCACAAACGTTTATTAACGATGCCTTCAGAAAAATTATAATTAGTATTGGAGGAGGCATTTATTTATTTAAGTTCAGAAATTAAAAAATGTTTAATGAAGATTAAGAATTCTTGAGGTTTGTAAAGCAACAGTGAAATTATTTGTAGAGGAGAATCTGCAGGTTGCCTGTGTAAGAAAGGGAGTGTAAGATGCCTTATAAATTATCTTAGGTGAAATGGTGGCTCTGATGTTAAGGATCTGTGCTGGTATCTGGAAGGTTGCTGGTTCAAATCTCATTACTGTCAGGAGGGATCCTACTCAAATTGGTCCCTTCAGCAAGGCCCTTAACCTGAAATTTGCTCCAGAGGTGCTGAACAATGGATGACCTGGTGCTCTGATCTCCAAAGGTCATGTGAAAAGACTATTTCTCCTCTGGGATTAATACAGTGTACCAAATACTAATAAATAAATAATAAATAAATAATTAAATATAAAGAGACACAAGCAACTAATATAATTGATTTTTTGATATACAAAGTCATGAAAATTAACAATGGGGTTTCGGGTGGAGGAAGAAGAATACAATGTGAGGAGACATACGTATTACGTATGAGGACGTTGAGTTATTGTAACAGAGAAAGAAGTAAAAGGCAGGAGAGCCAAAATGGGGCACATGTCCTTAAATTTTATGGGCACAGACTCAAGAAGCCACAACGTCGTGTTGTATGAAATTAAAAAACATGCAGTGAACTTCAAAAAAATGGATTTGAGTTGATAGTTTTATAATACTCTTCACTGAGCAAAGGCTCAGGTTTAGGACTACAATATAATAGCAGAGTTAGATCAAAAAGATAGTGAAGTGGTGGCTCCTTGGCTTAAGCACTCTGGGAATCCCAGCAGTGCCAGAAGGAATGCTACTCTATTGGGCCCTTGAGCAAGACCCTTACCCTTCAATTATTCCTGCACTCTAACCCCACTCTTCACTGTGTATCTCCATACACCAAGTTGGGGTATGCAATAAATAACAAATTCCTAATGCAAGAAATTGCATATGGCAAGTAAAATTAATAATTATTATTAAGAGAAGCCAGATTAATTTACCTGACTAGGAAATACATTACTGCAAGTTGACTCTCTCTAATCCAAAATTCCAAAATCTGAAGAATTTTGAGTGCTGACATGACGTCACAAGTAGATAATTCCACACAAGAAAACTAGGGGTCTCTTTTATAAAACTTTGCTTGAAGCTAAAAGTGAAAAAACATGAAAATGTATATGCCAAAATAAAATCCATCTGATTTATACTACCTGATGTGAACACATTTATAAATAATTTACATTTATAAATCTTAATCATCGCCCCCTGCTCACTTTGCTCACCAACCCCCCTGGCCTGCACTATGCGTCAGCCACTTCACGTCTCTGCCACTTGCGTATGTGGATTTCACTTTCACCAAACAACAAATCTTTTCATTCTCGCGGATATGCCTCTTCATTGTGAAGAAACACTACTTTTCCCTGAGACGATCTACAAGTCTCCGACTTAAAGTTTAAATCTGAAAAATATATTTGATCTCTTTTCTCTGTTCCGTTATTTCACCAAGTAATAATTTCCTATACTATCATTTTTTTTGACACTTCCAAATTTTAATACTTTCATTATCTCTAACCTGCTCTGCATGTGTATCATGCCAACGCTTTTGAATTCTTTACGATGTTCTACTTTGTCATCTACTCTTTTGTCTTTTATTTCATGGCCCCAGGCATGGTTAAATCTCTTGGCACAAAGCCTCATCTCACGGGACGTGAAAGTATCTCTCTGAAAAAGTCACGTCTTGTCTTAGGATTTTATTTATTATAATAAGGAGATTTGTCCCTTGTGAAGCTTAGACACACAATTAATGATCCAGGGGTTGGGGTGACCTGCAAAGTATTGAGCGCCATGAGGAAATGACACTCAATCAACAGGGGAACCCCTTGAAGCATTGGACGCCACTAAGCAACAAAACATACTTGATGAGCTTTATCTCTTGTGAAGTGACAAGATAACACCTTCACGGGAGTTTAATAGTGCTGCTCAATTTAGAGGGAATGTTGATTGTAGCACCTCTCCTCAGCGCTCTGGTGATTAATAGAATGTCACTTATTGCAATAGGAGTTAAGTAAATAACTCAAATTACGTCACTGCTGCAAATTGCCTTTTTATATTGGCAAAATATGTTATATGTATGTGCACCCATACCATAAAAACACTACATGTGGCACCTTAGGAGGTTGGTTAGTGGTTTCCAACACAGCAGGCTTAACAGAGTAAAGCTTGGCTGAGATATTCTTTACCTGTGAGCCAGTTATCTGAGAAGTGACAACAAGTAGCTGACCTAAACTGACAAATAACCAAAAAAGTTCTTCAATGCAAATATACTGCATTGGCCCTCTTTACAGGGAACCTGTATAAAAGGAAACCACCCTTACACTGACTCCACCACTCCTCAGTCAACCCTTACCTAAAATTTCATGCATGTGACTTATCTGTTCAAAATTTGCCTTAAAAGTTCATTTAACACAGCCATTCAATTTGCTCTCAAACATTAAACATTCTGATTTATTCTAAATTCTAAAAATTTTAAGTTCTGTAGTCTGTCTTGTTTATTAGAGATGTTAAGTCTACAGGCTTCTTCTCTCAATGATTTTCAATACACTGACGTATAAGAAATTGTCCCCCAGTCTTACTATAATCCAGCATTTCTCTACTCAGCCATTTGCTGGTGTTCCCAGTTAATATCTGGATAGTAAAACTGCCACATTATTTCACGTCTCTGTAAAAATATTGTTTTCTATATCGTTTTAATATTTTTATATTGATACTACTTTTTCTGTCGGGGTCTATAATGCACCCCTCATGTCATCCTTTGGTCCTTACAGCTTTCTATTACACCAAAATGTTAACACAGCAACCTACGTTTGGCAGTTCAAAGATAAAGACTGTACTGAAATTTCAAAACAAATTGCAGAGTTTCAATATTCTTTTATTGACATTGGTACCAAATTTGTATTTCTTGTCTATGTTTAGTCTACATCAGGGGTTGCCTGGAGGTGGCATTTCAGGGTGTGAGACAAAGAGGAAGGCTGCGTCATGATTCAACAAAATTGAGTGAGGTGCATTGTCTGACTTTACCATTGGGCAATTGGTGTCATTTATTAATTTGTGCTCCTGTTCTATGACATGAAAGGAATCAAACATTGCACAGAAGAGTGTGTTCTTGTGGGTTCCTTGTTGTAGGTGAAGAGTTTGTAAAGTCGAATAACTTTTTTTTTTTTAAGAGACTTGAATTTAGACTTTGCAATGATCTGTAGAGAAAGGTGAGGTCTAGTATTGATTTCAGTGCAAGCCCTGATTGTGAAATGTCTCTGATTTCGAGGTTTGATTTACATTTTTGCTGGGGAGAGGCAAGGGGAACCGAATTGAATGTAATGCCTGCTGCTTACACTCAGCCCATCACTCCTGCTGGTGGTCCTGGCAGTGGCACAGCAATTTTACCTGTGTGGCACAACTGTTTTTGACCTGCAGTGCAGGTGTTATCGGTGGACAAAGCTGTGTTTCTTTGCTTATTAGTGCGTCACAGGGGTCTCCAATATCCCTAACCCCTTAATTGTTGATCGTGTGTCATTTTCTCGTAGTGCTTGATGCTTTTCTAGATACCCCCCAACTCCCCAATTGTCAATCGCATGTCTAAACTTTACAGAGGACACATTTACAGGATTATTGAGATTTAAACAGGTAAATTGCTCGTTTAATATTTAAATTTCAAGTTTATTTCCTTTGACCTCAATTTGTTCATTCGCAGTACTGTATGTGTTTTGATTTGTGGTTCAAAAATTAGAAATTTGACTTAATCTTCAAATGTGATTTGACTTTTGTCAGAGATGCAAACATAAATCAAACATTTTCTAGGTGTGTATGGCATAGAAAAGGTTGAAAACCACTGGTCTAAGTGAAACACGTTGAATATGGAACTCAGAAGTCGCACAACACACAAGGCTGTAGGCACCGAGGAAATATTAAAAAATAAAATTTTGAAACTCAGCTGGATACTGAAATGCCTTTTGAAAAGTGTCTAAGCTACTGTTGTGGGGTACAAAATCTGTAAATGTTGGTTTATATTTTCCTTATACTTTGTTCAAGACAAAACAACAGATGAACTTAAATACAGGTCACTAGCATGGACAGTTAACATCAAAGTTAATCTGTTTTCCTGACTTGTACCAATATCAAACACATTACCATCTGTTTGAACTGAGCATGAATTCAGGAGACGGCTCACAGCTTGAGGCAATAGATTTTTAAAATATTAGACACTTTATTGCTTGGAAATTCATTCATCATATTGACAGCAAGTCAATCAGGTGTATCTAACAATCACATCTTGCGAAACCCCATGGTAGAATTTTATAATAAATATGTCTCATCTGAAGAGAAGAAGGAGAAGAGAACAGAGCGATGTCAGAAGAGGGTGACAGCAACGTGTGGCCGTTTCCATCTGATCGTCAGTAAAGCATCTCATGACCAACTTTGAGTGTTAGATCAATGCCGCCTGTGACATTCATCCTTGTCATCTTTACCATTTCGTAAGCTTTTTCTAAAGACTATATATATCCAGACTTTACTATCAATCTTATTTTCTATTACTCTTTGTTCTATTTGCTATTATTATTCATGTAATAAATACCACGCTGCTTTTAACTTTCTATGCTTTGTCTTCATGTCTAGAGCGACTGAACTAATAAGGTAGATTTCTTTGAGCACCTGGTGCAGCCTGAGGTTTGTCATACACTCTGTGCTGCAAGGTTTATTAAGGCTGGGGGTGTGAGCTCCACCCAAAAGTAGGGAGCAGTACATAAAGTAAGGCATTCTTGGCTAATAAATGGCTAATATATGTTTGAATATATTCCTAGAGACTAAAGTAATATTTAGGTCTGAGATATATTTAAAACATTGTATTCTGTTCGTGCCGACAATAAGTAAGTCTCGTGAAGTGCCAGAAGAGTGACAGGCTCTGTTATTTATAAGGCACTTGTGTGGTTTAAAGTGCTAGAGGTTAACCTGCTGTGTGTGTCATTCATAGGGCACTGTTGAGGTTCTGTGTGTTAGCGTATATCTATGTACATATGTGTTAATCTTAAGGTGCGACACTAGACCAACCCAGTAACGAACCTGATGAGCACACTTACCCCTAGGTAAGGGGTAAGTAGTGGGAAATATTACGATAATACAGCTACAGTATATGAACAATACAGGAAGAAACCGATGGAAGATGGAGATCATCACACCATATTGCATTGTTTAACTCTTAGGCATAGACTGGCTAAATCGTGGATTGGTTAGCAACAGGTAGGCCAACATTAAGTATAAGAGAGCCCACTTGTTTTCTATGGAGCTCTTCATGTTGTTCCAGCTCTTGGATGGCAATTCATGTCAACCCACCCAATGTATATAATATGAAGACAAATGGAAGTGTGTAAAATACAGAATTACCACCGGTGATATAATAAACTTTAGACAGACACACTTGTCATCACAGGATAAGTTTACCATTTCACAGGCAGATAAGATGCCACTTCATTAGACATCACAAATATGGTTGCACACAGGCTAGATTCACACATAAGGATTCCTCACCTTTCACTTTAAGGCAGTGCTCAGACAGAACTATGCTTCTTTTCTCCCCGTCTCTGAAGTAACCGCAAATGTACTCCCCTTCATCATTTTTTGACACATTTGACAATCTCAGTGAGAAATTTGACTGGTTGAATCTGTAAAGCTCTGTTCTGCCTTTGAACTGGGGATCCTGATTTTCCAGATCATCTTTTCCATTGATAAATGTATGAACATTGTCACCTTTAGCTGTTGTCCATCCAACTGAAATGTTTTCTCTCTTGAAGGGCTCTGTAGTGTTTAGAGAGCAGGGAATGTCAACCGTCTCCCCAAGGATGGCAGTAAGGCAATTGTCAGCTGAAAACAGACAAGCAAACTGAAGTCAGACAGGGGGGCTCAACTGTTTTAGATTTAAACAGATGGGAGTTTAAAACTGAAGACCAAGACAACCTCATGACTACAAAAACCACTGGCACTAAGAATACTCCCTATGGCATCAAACTCAAAACTCACCCAAGAGATCTCCTTTAGAATCTAAATGACAGGATGAGCTGTCATAGAGCCCTGGGACGTTTTGCTGTGAGGCATGTCAGATTTGCTGACCAAAGTCACTAATCTTGTGGCTGCACCATGTCAGTTTTAACAACCAATAATAGCAGCCCATTTCACATTTACCGACTGAGCACCGATCTCCCAGTGTCCCCTTTATTCTGACAGCCAATAGCAGGCTGCCTAATGGATCCGATGGTGAACTACAGTTAGTTGCGACCCTATATTTCCTTTTTCCCTTCTGTTACTGTATGTAAAACACAGAGCATGAAACACGTGACCCTCTCTTCTGTTTATGACAGTTCAAAGCCCTTGTGCTATCTGATGGAGCAATGCTACATAAAGGGTTAGTAGCTACGAGTTCAGCGGCAGTCTTGGTCCTTTTTCTTTTTTCCATTCTGTTTTAGCTCATAAAACATGAGACATTAGAAAAGTAAGCTTTTATTCTTATTGCAAGGTTCAAGACATCAAATTGACGAGACTCTCCTTTTTGAAAGGTTTTCATAGCACAAGTGTTCTTTATTCTTCATCATTATATTCTGTGCAATGGACTTCCTGGAAAGCATTCATTGCTTCAGTTAGTTGTCAGCTCTCACATGCAAAGAGCCCACCCCACCAACTAATCAGAAAATCAAACATGCTTGATTATACCCTAGCCAGTCACAGACTAGTTGTTCTCAGTCTTTAGGTAGAAAATCGACTACCAACTTGCTAAGATGATGTAAATGAAGGCTATGACTTAAAATCACTGGTCAAATTTGTCTTAATGTGTCGTAGGCTTTATTAAACAAAACTATTCAAGGAGGTGATGAACAAAAGTACAAATGAAGGAAAAAATAGCAAAATCTGCTGCCCCTCTCGGCCTACCTTTAGAGTTTTCATGGCTTGTTCATTAGCTCACAACAGAATTCCAGCAACTCCTCTCCTTCTCTCCTCCATCTATGTCCTTCTCTTTACCTCCCAACAGCTGACCACTTGTTCCTCTCTCCTCCTGAGTCTGTGCTTCCCTAAGAAAATTGTGAAGCCCACTGTGGTAGCTTTAAGACAGGCCTTGTGGCCACAACTAGCTGTAGTCCTCTTGTACCCATGAACATTCAGTTTCCCTTAAATGTTCAGGTCTAAAAAGAAGCTGCCCTACTATTTGCTCCATGACATGGCTAGTGTGGATACATTCACTCTTTGGACTGTGTGCCTCTGCCACTGCATCAGGAACAGCATTAGGTGGCCCTGGTATTTGGTAGGTCACCTGCCATTTGGAGCCTTGTAGAATTATTACACTCTACCCCCCAGGTTCCAACCCCCTACACACTGGTGCCCTCACCTGGCTGGGAAGGAGACAACTTACACCTGGGACACCGACCCAACTTCACCCAGAGCTTACTGCTACTGTGCCTGTAGGTCCTCCTCTCCAGAAATCTCTAGACCATAAGCAGCAAGATGGAGCAACAAGGAAGGCAGGAGGAGCAGGTTTGATCTTTATTCAGTCATAACACAGTAGATTTAACATTCTTAATATGCCAAAAGCAGAAACAAAAGCAAATGGGTGCAGCAGTTACACCCTGTAATGTGGACTGTTTAGCAGCTGTTTTTAATTCTGCTGACCAACACACCCAATGTATGAATGGAGAAGGGAGACAAGTGGCTGTATTAGATGTCTGATCCCTTTTCTGATACTGTATTAATTTCCAAGGTAGTAATGTGTGATACTTTAGGTCTAGATGGAAGGAAAGGTGTACTCCATTAATATCCTGGTAAGGCTTCACCATCCTCTGCAATGCGTGGCCCTTAACTGAACGCCTACATACAGTAATCGCTGGTTTATTGTTCTCCATTGTCACAGGAAGTGTCACTAGCCAACCAACAATCGGCAAAGGCTCAAACAGTACATTACACTTTCAACTGCAGAAACATTCAATTCACATCTTAGATAATGTATATTAGTCTTTTACGGCAGTGTTTCTTAAACTGTGGGTCATGGTATCTGTAATTGGGCCATGCTGAGTCATGGATTACATCCATCCATCCATTATCCAACCCGCTATATCCTAACACAGGATCACGGGGGTCTGCTGAATCCAATATCAGCCAACACAGGGCGCAAGGCAGGAAACAAACCCCGGGCAGGGCGCTAGCCCACCGCAGGGCACACACACCCACACACCAAGTACACACTAGGGACAATTTAGGATTGCCAATGCACCTAACCTGCATGTCTTTGGACTGTGGGAGGAAACCGGAGCACCCGGAGGAAACCCATGCAGACACGGGGAGAACATGCAAAGTCCACACAGGGAGGACCCGGGAAGCAAACCGTGCCACCCATGGATTACAACTGAAGTGAAAGAAAAAGGGTTGGGAACGGTTTGTGGAAAGCCTTACATGGCTGAAACAAACCCCCTGAATTCATTTGTTGGTGATTCTTCAAAGGACACACACACCCAGTCAATGTTTGGTGGCAATTCTCAAAGAAGGATTCAAAATGATGACCCCTGGATGAAGATCAGCTAAAATTCTACAAGGGGGAAGATACGATGGAGCAGGAGCAACGCTGTTGTTCCGCAGCAATTACAAGTCGTAATGACAGGCAATAGGCAAAACTGGATCATGAGAAAAAAAAAAGTTTAAGAACCACTGTTGTACAGGATAGTTTGTGACAACTAATGTGTTTTGTATGTGAACCCTGATATACTTTATAGTACAAGTAAAAAAAAAAGCAACAACACCTACAACATTGTAATTAAGTGTCACTAATTCCATCTTTGATGCAACTGCAGAAGAAACAAAGCTCCACACTTTGGTTGGACTGAGGAAAATCTCTACAGTCACACCATGCACAGAGCATCAATTTAAATTTTACAAATTTATTCGAGGTCTTTAAAGTTCAAGCTGAGACAGCCCATGGCTACACTGCCACAGAGGAAAAAAAAGAAAGAAAATATAAGTAGATGCCAGAAAGAAGAGCTAGCATTTCAGCTGAGCCACAGCACAGCTAATGTCCACCTGCTTTTTTAAACCCAAACTTCCCTGCTACAAAACGAAGCTGACAAAAAGGGATCAGTAAGTATATCATAACCTTAAACATAATAAATGACATAACCAGTTAATGAAGAGAACCAGGTACCACTACAAAAAATGGTAAGCAAACCTCATAGTCCAAATAGGGTCATCTATAATTCTTAAAATAAAGATCACTGGAAAAGGTAAATGCATTGGCACTACTAACATCCATTCATCCATTTATTTTCTGCCACTTATCCCGGCCACCTCCTCCAATTCCTCTGGGTGGACACCAAAGCATTCCCAGGCCATACAAGAGACATAATCTCTCCTACATGTCCTTGGTCTGCCCCATGCCCTCATCCCACTTGGATATGCCCAAAACTCCTCCCCAAGGAAGCATCCAGAAGGCATACTAATCAGATGCCCGAACCATGTCAACTGGTTTCTTTTGATGTGGTGGAGCAGCAGTTCCACTTTAAGCTCCTCCTGAATGTTTGTGCTCCTTACCCTATCTCTAAGTCTGAGCCCAGACACCATACAAGGGAAACTCATTTCTGTTGCTCGTGCCTGTAATCTAGTTCTGTTGGTCATTACCCACAGTTCATGACCATAGGTGAGGATAAGAAAGTAGGTTGACCAGTAAATCAAGAACTTTGCATTTTGGCTCAGCTATCTCTTCACCACGACTGGCCAGTACAACATACAGTACCAATCCACCTGCTGATCTCCCTTTCCCTTCTTCCCTCACTCATGAACAAGACCCTGAGATACTTAAACACCTTCACTTGAGGGAGCACATCATTCTTAACCCAAAGAGGGTTCTCTACCATGACCTCGGACCTAGAGGTGCTGATTTTCATTCCGACATACTGATCTCACATGCCAATCTAGTTTTAATAGGTACCGAGAATGAAAAGACCATAAAAGCATAGGAGCTTGAAGATCTACAAAAGGAACCCATGACCAGGACCAGCTTTGTCAATGACTAAATATTCTACAAGAGAAATTTGTCATTGATAAGCTGATACATTTGTCAATGTAAAAATACATTAAATCTCATATTCTTTTTCACAAAACTGAGGTTTTCCTCTTAGTTGGCCTTAGTTTGGTTCTCTTAAATTTACTTCCAACTTCCCTACAAGCTAGTAAGCTACTCTGCCAAACTAGAAACGGCAGATGTTACTGTGTCTAACCATGTAAATATTCAAATGGTGATACTGTATACCAAAATAAGAATGATAAAGTACATTCCAAGAAAACTCAGCAATTGGCTAGGTCAGTGTTTCATAAAGTATGAGTTGTGGAATGGCAGCCTTGCTTTGTGAGGAACTGTTGTATTTAATGGGATTGAGTTATATTTGGGTATAAGCAAAACAGAGCAGGATTGGGTTACAGCAAAAAAATTAAGAATCCCTGGGATAGACAGTACTTCAGTTGTCCTAAAAGGCAAGAGCAGCCGACCTAAGATACCTTTTCCAGATCCCTGTTAACTCTTTCAGCCTGACCATTTGCTTGTGAGTGATTAACCAAGGTCATATTAAAAAAAACACACACTATCCTACAAAATAACTGTCAAACTTGGGAGACAAATTAATGGCCCATATCAAATATGATTGAGGAAGGAAACCATGTAATCTACAAATTTACAAATTGGTGCATAGCAGTAGAAAGTTTTTTTTTAAATGAACTAGGGGGCATAGCCCCCTGCTCGCTTTGCTCACCAACCCCTGTGCGGGCCCTATGCACTAGTCATTTCCTGGATCTGCCTCTTGAGATGAATCGTGCTGTGCTTTTGGATAAACATGAATATCAACTCCTTCTTTCGAAACTATTATCGCTGACAATTCGTCACATGTTTGTTTATTATATATGCAAGCGTGATCTTTCCAATTTATATAGAAATCCAAGAAAACTTCTTTGTCCGTGTTTTTCAGATAAATTTCGTGAAAACTGCAATAATTTGGACGTATGGATTTGTATCTATTATTGGCTATAGAATTTCTAGAATGCAATATGTCCGATTGTTTAACTCTTTTGATTCTATGTTGCATCACTTCTCTGTGATCTATACTAATAAAAGGCAAAGCCCTCACTGACTCACTGACTCACTCACTCACTCGCTCACTCACTCACTCATCACTAATTGTCCAACTTCCCGTGTAGGTGGAAGGCTGAAATTTGGCAGGCTCATTCCTTACAGCTTACTTACAAAAGTTAGGCAGGTTTCATTTCGAAATTCTACGCGTAATGGTCATAACTGGAACCTCTTTTTTGTCCATATACTGTAATGGAGGAGGCGGATTCGCGTATCGCGTCATCACGCCTCCTACGTAATCATGTGAACTGAAAACAAGGAAGAGCCCCAAAGAGCGCTGAAGAAAACATTCTCCGTCAACCCACACACTCCCCCCGCCCTTCCGCACATCACGGCAATTTTGTTAATGAAGTGACGTAATACTCCAGCTCCACCTTCTTCACAAATTCATTCACCAAATTATTTGTCAATTATATTTCACAATAAGAATTTACAGCACAACTGAAACGCGGGAACGAAGGTAAATGACGTTAATTGTTGAGTGTCTTTTAATACTGTGTAAGCATACATATTAACACATGCGCAATTAAACGTGTGCATTTACGGGGTGATTTCTCAGGCTTAAAAGCTCGCCTTTTATTTAAAAAGGTAAATGCAAACTGTTTTCATTCTGAAGGGCACAAACCACATTGGATTTCAGCCGTTAAACGCGCAAAAATGTCGGCACACCAGATAAATAAGCGCAACATATTATCAGTTGTATTGTATGCTTACAATACATATAGAAATGTGTTAATTGTTAACTAATAGTATGGGATGGTGTTTTTCGACTGAGCTACAGATGCCGATGGAGACTAGAACTGCTTTGGAAAAATATGAACGCCTTGGGGCCGATCTGGAAGAAGGTAGCGCAGCGCTTAGATTTAAATGATTCCATGTCTTGGTGGGTTTGCGTAGCTTATTGTCAATATCTTTACACCTGTTTTTAAGACTTATTGACTGAAACGGGCTTTCACGAAAAAAGTTAGGGCTTTGCTACAGGATACACCCTCCACAAGTTAAGGAAGTAAAAATAAAGGTATATATTTCTGTTTTATTTAAACCTTTTAAGTTCGTATGCATAGCCCCATTTGGCTGTTTTATTTTTTTTTTCTTTCTTCAGTAATATTTAATCTCCTTAAAGGAAAACAACATATGCATTTTACTTTTTTTGTATCTCTTTAGTAATATTTTAGTGTAAAAGGATAACCAGTATTTAAACCTTTTATGTTACTTTATAAAGTTATTTTACACAATGTTGAAAAATTAATAAGAAAGCTACATATTTTGGCAGCTGCTGCTTTAATTTTCAATGAAATGAAAAAAGCTCTCCAAGAGAAAACCTCAATGAAGAAGAAACAGTTTGCACTATCTAAAAAGGAGAAACCCTCATTTATAAAGGTTTGCTGCAAATGACTTAACTGAAAATAAATGAATAGTTCCTATGTGTATAATACATATTTATCTATTTGACTTATGCCTTTATTCCAGAAACTTGCAACATATGAGGTACAATTTGTTACATTACTTTTGTTTTTTGCAGCACAGGCAGGTGAAGTGACTTCCTCAGGGTCACACAGTGGTGTCAGTACCAGGATTTGAACTGACAAGCTTCGGGTTTGCTGAAATAGTATTGAAGAAAGAAAAAAAACGAAAACGGGCAAATGGGGCTATGCATACAAATGTCCATCCATCCATTATCCAACCCGCTATATCCTAAATACAGGAGCCAATCCCTGCCAACACAGGGCACAAGGCAGGAAACAAACCCCGGGCAAGGTGCCAGCCCACCGCAGGGCGCACACACCCACACACCAGGGACAATTTAGAATCGCCAATGCACCTAACCTGCATGTCTTTGGACTGTGGGAGGAAACTGGAGTACCCGGAGGAAACCCAGACAGACACGGGGAGAACATTCAAACTCCACACAGGGAAGCGAACCCGGGTCTCCTAACTGGCACCTTTCACTGCGCCACCATGCCACCCGCATACAAACTTAAAAGGTTTAAATAAGACAGAAATATATACCTTTATTTTTAGTTCCTTAACTTGTGGAGGGTGTATCCTGTAGCAAAGCCCTAAGTTTTTTCATGAAAGCCCCTTTCAGTCAATAAGCCTTAAAAACAGGTGTAAAGCTAAACTTGCAGCACCGCTATTCAATTACACTTGCCTAACGCCTCTCCTAAGGGGAGATACTGTGGGATCTGGGCATCAGTCAAAGCACCAATCACAGGCCCGATTAGAAAGCGGGAAGCTGTGATTTGTGGTCTCCCTCCCATGTAACAATCACAGCCCGTGTTACAATGCACTATATATGTATGTGTATGTATGTGTGCATATATATGTTGATATGTGTATATATATATATATGTATATATATGTGGATGTATATATATATATATATATATATATATATATATATATATATATATATATATATATATATATATATATATATATATATATATATATATATATACAGTAATCCCTCCTCCATCGCGGGGGTTGCGTTCCAGAGCCACCCGCGAAATAAGAAAATCTGCGAAGTAGAAACCATATGTTTATATGGTTATTTTTATATTGTCATGCTTGGGTCACAGATTTGCGCAGAAACACAGGAAGTTGTAGAGAGACAGGAACGTTATTCAAACACTGCAAACATACATTTGTCTCTTTTTCAAAAGTTTAAACTGTGCTCCATGACAAGACAGAGATGACAGTTCCGTCTCACAATTAAAAGAATGCAAACATATCTTCCTCTTCAAAGGAGTGCGTGTCAGGAGCAGTGACTGTCACAGAGATAGAGAAAAGCAAACAAATCAATAGAGCTGTTTGGCTTTTAAGTATGCGAAGCACCGCGGCACAAAGCTGTTGAAGGCAGTAGCTCACACCCCCTCCGTCAGGAGCAGAGAAAGAGAGAGAGAGATAGAGAGAGACAGAGTTTGTTTTTCAATCAAAAATCAATACGTGCCCTTCGAGCTTTTAAGTATGCGAAGCACCATTCAGCATGTCGTTTCAGGAAGCAGCTGCACAAAAGATCACAATGTGAAGATAATCTTTCAGCATTTTTAGACGAGCGTCCGTATCGTCTAGGTGTGCGAACAGCCCCCCTGCTCAATCCCCCTACGTCAGCTTCAGAGAAAGTCAGCGCAAGAGAGAGAGAAAAGTAAGTTTGGTAGCTTCTCAGCCATCTGCCAATAGCGTCCCTTGTATGAAATCAACTGGGTAAACCAACTGAGGAAGCATGTACCAGAAATTAAAAGACCCATTGTCCGCAGAAATCCGCGAACCAGCAAAAAATCCGCGATATATATTTAAATATGCTTACATATAAAATCCGCAATGGAGTGAAGCCGCGAAAGGCGAAGCGCGATATAGCGAGGGATTACTGTATGTATATGTATATATGTGTATATGTATATATGTATATGTATATACTAGGGGGCTCCGCCCCCTGCTCGCTTCGCTCGCCAACCCCTGGTGTTGGGAAATTACAAAGAGCGTGATGTATGAATGAGATATAGCATAGTGTGAAGGTGTAGATGACGCATATAGGAAGCAAACAATTCAGTGTTTGGTACAGTGTAAAGGTTTCTTGGAAAATATCTTTGTACACAACATTAGTAGAAAAGATGGTGTCTTGTCCTTGAATGAGTATTCCTTGGCATGGAGCATTTATGACCTTAACTTTAACGTCAGATGAACGTCGAACTCGTGAGAAGGCCACACAAAGTTGCCCATGTCCAAAAACGGGTTCAGAGAGGTAGATGCCAACCTTGTCCATGGTTTGTCCTTGTGATTTGTTGATGGTCATGGCAAAGGCAGGTGTAATGGGGAACTGTCGCTGTTTAAGTGTAAAAGGTAATTCCAGGTTAGAACTTGTAAGGTCAATTCTAGGAATTCGAACAGTATTGTTAGCATGTGATCCTGTAAGAACTGTTGCTTGAATAACATTGTGTGTCATGGTGTTGACGACTAAACGTGTACCATTGCATAAACCCTGTGTAGTGTTAAGGTTTCCTAATAGCATGATTATTGTTCCGTTTTTAAGGCTAAGATTGTGTTGTGGAAATCTGGCTGGGTTAATAGTGTTCAAATATTCTAAGGGGAAATTAAGATGGTCATTGTCGTCATCAGAGTCAAGTTTGTCAGAGCTTAGAAAGAGCCGTGCCTCTCCAGGAAGTAATGAAATGACCTGGTTATTAATGTGATGAACATTAATATTTTTTGGACAGAATATAGTCCGTTGTGTTAAAAGGGGTATTTGGTCTAATGAGATTGCTGTTCCAAATATCTCCGAAAGTAAGTTGTCGCAGATAAAGGGTTGAGGAATTGTAATAATATCTGGGTGAAGTACATCTGTATTGGTGAGTGTACCATCTCTCAGTTGTAATAAGCAATTGTTATATTCGGGATCTGGACATCGCATGTTTTGTACTAAGTGTATCTTTTGAAAGCAATGCCAATTGTCCGCGTAACATTTTTTTGAAGCGCGTTGTAGGTGACGTGAATTTTTTTTTTTTTTTTTGATGCGGGTGCGTGTTTGTGGTCTCATTACTCGAGCTGTCTAGTTTTGTACCCGTGATCGTATCGTTAGGAATATGGATAAGTAATAAGGAGGATCGCACTCACTGTTAATATGCGGAGTGTTCGTTTCTGCGTATTATCACCAATCAGGTCTCGCGCCTGTATATGTATTGTAGTTCGCTCTCTTGTTGTTTATGTATGACGTCGTCGCGTATTTTAAGGTGGACTGAACAATAGCTGAGCGCATGGCATGTGGAGCAATAGTTAAGCACTGTCTAAAATCTCCTCCTAATAAAAGTACCTTTCCTCCAAAGGGAAAATGATTATTCATCAACGCAATGCCAATTGTCCGCGTATTTTAAGGTGGACTGAACAATAGGTGAGCGCATTGAATGTGGAGCAATAGTTAAGCACTGTCTAAAATCTCCTCCTAATAACAGTACCTTTCCTCCAAAGGGAATAGTGTATTATTATTTATCAACGTTTGTAGAAGTTTATCAATGGTGTTGAGTAAGTGACTGGATGCCATTGTAAATTCATCTATAATTAATAGTGTGGCAAGACGGATGTCACGTGCATTGTTACTGTTCATTTTCATAGTGGATACCGATGTTTCTGTGATTGGGACTGGTATTTTGAATAATGAGTGACATGTGTTTTTGGAGCCGAGACATTTTTTCTTCCGCGGTTTCAGAAGCTTGTTGTAGGTGCCGACGTGATTTGTGCATATTTGCGTTCTTGATTTGTTTCAGGGTGCACTGTTCCAATGCGATGTAATATTTGTCCACATACGCGAAAGCAGTATGGGCCATTGCCTTCTGGTGGCCTGATATTTACTCCGGTATATGCAAAAGTAAATGAATTATTGTAGGATCTAATGCAGTTCGTAAAGTTTTTAGTTTCAGGTACTTCGTTAGTTAGAAGCTTCTGTAGATATGCAGGATATGAATGTAAAGGAGGCAGTCTAATTTGACCCTTTTGACAACAACATGTAAATTCATTACTTGTATTGCCAGTTGTTTCTTTAGGGAAGTTAAGTGAATGACAATGATTGCAAATGACATTCATTAATCCCAATGAATTTTCATGAATAGTGGACTTATTATTGAACGCGTTGTCAGCTAACTGGCGCAATCGTTTAGCAGGTGTCTGTCATTGATGTCCTTGATGTGTATGTTTTGCTTGTGCCTTTTGAGAGGCGCGTCGTTGTATGTGCAGGATTTGGGACGTGCTATTCTGGAGCTGTAATGGATTTGCCTGTGCTGTGTGAGAAGCCCGTTGCAGTTTACGGCATTCATTGTTTGTATTGAGCCTTGCCCGTTTTTGTATGTCGGTTAATCTGTGAGACTCAAGGTGTTTCGTTTTGAACCCTTGCTTATTTGAGCTTTGCGTTTTTGGAGCCGAGACATTTTTTCTTGGCGCGTAGTCTCACTTTTTTATCTCTGTTACTGTAGGGGGGCTTTGTGTGTCGTGGGTCTCAATCCTCTTCTTTGTGTGTGTTCCGTTCGGCGCCTCATGTCTTATTTTACGTTGCTTTCCATCCGGTTTCCGTTGCTTGGAGGGGGGGGGGTTGTGGGGGCGCCTGCGCAGTACGTCTTTTGCGTCCACGGCCCATGGCCGGATGTCCCTGCGTCCATCCGGTTTACCATTCTCGTTTAGTAATATGGATATGTTTACAAAACCTCTTTAACACATTACTTCTCCGCTGTGAAGCGCGGGTATTTTGCTAGTCTATACTAATAAAAGGCAAAGCCCTCACTCACTCACTCACTCACTCACTCACTCACTCACTCACTCACTCACTCACTCACTCACTCACTCATCACTAATTCTACAACTTCCCGTGTAGGTGGAAGGCTGAAATTTGTCAGGCTCATTCCATACAGCTTACTTACAAAAGTTAGGCAGGTTTCATTTTGAAATTCAAAGCGTAACGGTCATAACTGGAACCTCTTTTTTGTCCATATACTGTAATGGACTGCAGCTCGCTGACCGTGGGAGGCAGGGTTGCGTATCGCGTCATCATTCCTCCCACGTAATCACGTGAACTGACTGTGAACGCAGATTACATAAAGGAAATGGATACCTGAACAGAAAAGTGACTCTCAAATACCTACACAATAACTATAACAATCGTAATAAACGAACAATAAAACAATACAGAACCGCTAAGCAAGGAGAAAGGACGGCCTTATATGGCGTTTGTTTTTAAAACAGCGGAGAAGCTGTGTAGGCAGCTTAACAAAAAAACAGATCCTTAACAAATTGTTATTGGTATATTTTCCCTCAATTTAAAAAGGTTTTCTTTTCTTCTTAATTAAAATTTAAAAGCAATAGTTCACCGCTGCGAAGCCCGAGAATTTAGCTATATGCAGTGAGTGTGTACGCCTGATGAGCCCAGAATTAGGGCGAAACACGTGTCGTGTACTCTTTGCATTATTTGACAGTAAACTATTTTCAACCATTCTATGATCTGCTTCTCACAACTGAAGGCACCGTGGCTGATGTTAGCTGACTTGCTGGCCAACCATAAGCGTTACCTGGTAGGTAACCACCCATACAATCAGATTGTGATTCAGACTACAAATGCCGTGAATGTAATTACCCCGAACTACATGTTGTCAAATAAACGAACCACACACCGTAGCGCAATGTTAGGGGCTTCGCCTCTAGCGCTGACGTCCGAGGTTCGATTCCCATAAGGGAGTGACGCTTGATGAGCCAAGAATTAGGGCGAAACATGTGTCACGTACTCTTTGCATTATTTGACAGTAAACTATTTTCAACCATTCTATGATGTGCTTCTCACAACTGAAGGCACCGTGGCGAATGTTAGCTGACTTGCTGGCCAACCATA
The DNA here is from genome assembly GCF_900747795.2 of Erpetoichthys calabaricus. Classification (NCBI taxonomy): domain Eukaryota; kingdom Metazoa; phylum Chordata; class Cladistia; order Polypteriformes; family Polypteridae; genus Erpetoichthys; species Erpetoichthys calabaricus. The sequence goes on from NC_041409.2 coordinate 45,622,507, forward strand.
AGCGTTACATGGTAGGTAAACACCCATACAATCAGATTGTGATTCAGACTACGAATGCCGTGAATATATATAAGTAGATATGTATATATATATATATATATATATATATATATATATATATATACAGTGCATCCGGAAAGTATTCACAGCGCATCACTTTTTCCACATTTTGTTATGATACAGCCTTATTCCAAAATGGATTAAATTCATTTTTTTCCTCAGAATTCTACACACAACACCTCATAATGACAACGTGAAAAAAGTTTACTTGAGATTTTTGCAAATTTATTAAAAATAAAAAAATGAGAAAGCACATGTACATAAGTATTCATAGCCTTTGCCATGAAGCTCAAAACTGAGCTCAGGTGCATCCTGTTTCCCCTGATCATCCTTGAGATGTTTCTGCAGGTTCATTGGAGTCCACCTGTGGTAAATTCAGTTGATTGGACATGATTTGGAAAGGCATACACCTGTCTATATAAGGTCCCACAGTTGACATTTCATGTCAGAGCACAAACCAAGCATGAAGTCAAAGGAATTGTCTGTAGACCTCTGAGACAGGATTGTCTTGAGGCACAAATCTGGGGAAGGTTACAGAAAAATTTCTGCTGCTTTGAAGGTCCCAATGAGCACAGCGGCCTCCATCATCCGTAAGTGGAAGAAGTTCGAAACCACCAGGACTCTTCCTAGAGCTGGCCGGCCATCTAAACTGAGTGATCTGGGGAGAAGGGCCTTAGTCAGGGAGGTGACCAAGATCCCAATGGTCACTCTGTCATAGCTCCAGAGGTCCTCTGTGGAGAGAGGAGAACCTTCCAGTAGGACAACCATCTCTGCAGCAATCCACCAATCAGGCCTGTATGGTAGAGTGGCCAGATGGAAGCCACTCCTTAGTAAAAGACACATGGCAGCCCACCTGGAGTTTGCCAAAAGGCACCTGAAAGACCCTCAGACCATGAGAAAGAAAATTCTCTGGTCTGATGAGACAAAGATTGAACTCTTTGGTGTGAATGCCAGGAGTCACGTTTGGAGGAAACCAAGCACCGCTCATCACCAGGCCAATACCATCCCTACTTTGAAGCATGGTGGTGGCAGCATCATGCTGTGGGGATGTTTTTCAGCGGCAGGAACTGGGGGACTAGTCAGGATAAAGGGAAAGATGACTGCAGCAATGTACAGAGAACATCCTGGATGAAAACCTGCTCCAGAGCGCTCTTGACCTCAGACTGGGGCGATGGTTCATCTTTCAGCAGGACAACGACCCTAAGCACACAGCCAAGATATCAAAGGAGTGGCTTCAGGACAACTCTGTGAACGTCCTTGAGTGGCCCAGCCAGAGCCCAGACTTGAATCCGATTGAACATCTCTGAAGAGATCTTAAAATGGCTGTGCACCGACACTTCCCATCCAACCTGATGGAGCTTGAGAGGTGCTGCAAAGAGGAATGGGCGAAACTGGCCAAGGATAGGTGTGCCAAGCTTGTGGCATCATATTCAAAAAGACTTGAGGCTAATTGCTGCCAAAGGTGCATTGACAAAGTATTGAGCAACGGCTGTGAATACTTATGTACATGTGATTTCTCAGTTTTTTTATTTTTAATAAATTTGCAAAAACCTTAAGTAAACTTTTTTCACATTGTCATTATGGGGTGTTGTGTGTAGAATTCTGAGGAAAAAAAATGAATTTAATCCATTTTGGAATAAGGCTGTAACATAACAAAATGTGGAGAAAGTGATGTGCTGTGATTATTTTCCGGATGCACTGTATATATATATATATATATATATATATATATATATATATATATATATATATGTGAATGTATGTATATTTGTATGTCTATATTTATATATATATATGTGCATATGTATATATATGTGTATATATATATTTAGATATGTATATATTTATATGTATATATATGTACATATATATATATATATATGTAGATGTGTAAATTTGTATATGTATATGTGGATGTGTATATGTATGTATATATATATGTATATGTAGATATGTGTATACTGTATGTAGATATGTATATGTATGTATATATGTATATGTATATATGTGTTTACATAATCTCTTTAACACACTACTTCTCCACTGCAAAGCGCGGGTATTTTGCTAGTCATAAATATAAACCTGACTGAATTGTGGTTTCTTTGAAATTAAACTTGTAGTAGCTTCAGTTGTTGTGGGACCACAGATTCTCATGATGTATGGTCCTGAATCATGTAAATCTACGTTTTGAGCATTGAAAGATGTGAATGCGAACAGATTATTGTAGATTCTGATATTTTGTTTGTGGATTTTACTTTCACCAAATAACAAATCTTTTAATTCTTGCAGATATGCCTCTTCATTGGGAAGAAACACTACTTTTCCCTGATGGCAACACGAATTAGACGATCTACAAGTCTCCAACTTAAACTTTAAAGCCAAACAATATCTACATACTTCTGTCATATCACCTATGTCCATATATTCAATCTTTTTTTGCTGTTCTGTTATTTCACCAAGTAATAATTTCCCTTTGTTAGTGTTAATGTGATCTTTACTATCAGTTTTTTGAGACTTTCAAATTTCAGCACTTTCATAATCTCTAACCTGCTCTGCATGTGTATTGCACCAACGTTTTTGAAGAGAAGGAGATGCAGTGGGATTAGAAATTGCCAAACCAGTTTACAGCTTGGGGCAGGAAAACATCAAAAACTTTATTGTTTGGTAAATGGATGCATTCATGCAGATTAAAAAGTTTGAGCAAATTCATCCATTATACTGACAGCCAGCCAATCAGGTGTACAGTATGTAACAATCACGTGTTGTGAAACTTTTGTGGAATTTTAAAATACAATGGGGGCTTTGCCTCCTGCTCGCTTCGCCTTCCCCCGTCCCCGGGGCACGCTAAGGAGATGCGGTCAGATCAGCTACTGGTTTGCTGCTGCTGCTGCCGAGCTGGATGTTCTGCTTGTTGTGATGCGCATCGATCATTTAAAAGCCTGTACAGCAGCTGTCCTTTTTGTCTCGAGTAACCTGCCTTGTCTCACAGGATGTTAAAGTGTCTCTTGCGGGATGTTAAAGTGTCTCTGAGAAAATCACGTATCGTCTCCTTCCAAGCCTTCCAAGATTTTTTTTTATAATAGAGAGAAATATAATGGATTACATAAGAAGAGAACAGAGCAGCGAAATTAGAAGAGGACGAGAGTGACGTCAAGATTAGAAGACAGAGCAATTTCAGGAGAGGGCACCAGCAACGTCTGGCCGTTTTCATCTGATTGTTAGCTAAAGCATCTCATTAACAACTTTGAGTGCTAGATCACAAGCCACCCAGGAGATTCATCCTTGACATCTTTTAAGTTTTCATAAGCCTTTTTCTAAAGACTATATATATATCCAGACTTTACTATTCACATTTTCTTTTATGCTTTTCTCTACTGGTATTATTGCTCTTTAATAAATACCATATTGCTTTTAACATTCTATACTTTGTCTTCATATCTAGAATGATTGAAGTAATAAGGTAAATTTCTTAGAGCACATAAAGCAGTAGGAAGTGCCATATGATCCAAGGTGTGAAGTTTATCGAGCTGTGGACGAAGAGCTCTGTCCAGTAATGAACAGTGCGTTAAAGTTAAACATCCAATGGTCGATAAATGGCCTATAGTCAGGGATGCTGAGCCTTTGTATGTTTGAATATATTCTTGGAGACCAAATTTAATATTTAGGTCTGAGATAAATCTAAGACACCACATGTTGTTCTAGCCTATGAAAAGTAAGTCTCTTGGAGTACCAGGGAGTGACGGACTGTGCTTGTATTATTCATACGGCACTTGTGTGGGTTGAAGTGCTAGGGAATAACATGCTGTGTATACATCTTTCACACGGTACTTTTGTGGTTAGGGTCTGTGTGTGTGTGTATATCTATTTATGTTTGTGTTAAATTTAAGGTGTGACAGTAGACCAAGCCAGTAATGAACTGATGAGTACACTTATCCCTGAAGAAAATAGGTAAAGGGTAAGTACAGGGAAATATCATGATAACATAGAGTTGAATCAGAAATCTTCACAATGGGATGAGTTATTGGGACAGTTTAGCTATTAGATAAGAAAATGAGCGACAATACTTCTCATGGAAGTATTTCATGTAGCAAGCTCAACTAGTGTATTTACTAATTATTTATTTTCTAACATGGGACATGTAACACAAAAATGGCCGGTATTCTCACAATAAAAGCAACATCACCCTTTAACCCTTCTAATTTGATTGAAGATGAAGCTGTGCCAGTTTTACTGCCAGCCCTAGAATATTATCTACATTAAACAATATGAAAGATTTTAACTCTCTCCGCTTTAGTTTATGTCTAGTTATTCTTTTTTATTGCTTTCAAATTATTTCAATAATAACACTAATTATGTGGATCTAAACTGTCAAGGAGGAAAAAAAAGCAGAAACAAATGTCATAAAAAGGGCTAATAGTCCATTCATCTTGGGCACAGCATAGGCAAAAACCTTTTCTCTTTAACTCCAAACCTTCCTTCAAAAAGAAACTGGAAAAAAATAGCAACATAACTTTAAATACAGTAAAAGTCAAAACCAGATGATCAAGAGAACCAGGCACTGTAGGACAAAGTGGGCATTGCCTGTTCTGCTAGGCTTTAGTGGCACAACAAGCCTGTAATGGCAGCAGATTTATCAGGCATCCAGCTACACAAATCCCCCAACTTATATACCAAGTAAGTATCTGAGTTTGAATTGCAAAAATACAATAAATGTTGTATATTGCGCCCGACGCAATACAGATTCACAGGAGGCACGTATAAAAATAAACAAACTTTTATTTTTCTTCAGCTGGAAGGCACGTCTTCCCCATAATCCCTCCAGTCACAACACAGTCCCAAGCACAGTTCACTAAGTAATCCAAACGCACTCCTTTCTCCTACCACCACTACTCTGCAAGTTTTGTCCTCCTCCCGACTGTGGCCGCTGAGTGGGTACCAGGAAGTGCTCCAGGTGTTTGATTGCCGACATCCGGCTGCACTTCTGGGTGTGGCGAGACCAGCCCAAAAGGGGCCAGCCACTCCTGTTGCAGCACCCACTGGTGGCGCCTGCGGAACTCAACAGGGCTGCACCAAACTCCAACCCCCATGAAGTCCTGGGGGGGTCCGAGGCACCGCTGCAACCCAGGGAGGTTGCCATCTAGCGTCCAGGGGGAGATACTAGGTTTCCCACCCTTGTCCCCCTGGTATACGTGGTGAAGGGGCATCCCGACCAGGCATGAGCCCCGGCCATCCATCACAATATATCCATCCATCCATTATCCAACCCACTATATCCTAACTACAGGGTCATGGGGGTCTGCTGAAGCCAACACAGGGTGCAAGGCAGGAAACAATCCCTGGGCAGGGTGCCAGCCCACCGCAGGACACACACATACACACACACACACACACACTAGAATCGCCAACACACCTAACCTGCATGTCTTTGGAATGTGGGAGATAACCAGAGTACCCAAAGGAAACCCACTCAGACACAGGAAGAACATGCAAACTTCACACAGGGAGGACCCAGGAAGCGAACCCTGGTCTCCTAACTATGTGGCAGCAGCGCTACCCACTGCGCCACCATGCCACCCATCACAATATATAAAGTACATAATACAACAAAACATATATATAACAATACAGCAAAATTCATATTTAAACAATTTTGTAATTAAACAGAGCACAGAAGAGAAGAGAAGAAGAAATAAAAAGAGTTTAGCATTTTTTTCCCCTTATTTCTTTTCCATATATTTTAATGATTTGTAGTACAATGCAAATTATTTGATAAAAAACACTTTGGATATATTTACACTTGTGAATGAAGAATTTCATTTCCCTAAAATAAGGAGGACATTCAACAAATACTGAAGTTTCTTATCCCCCATTAGAATCCCAAAGATCACATTATTTCTATTAAAATGGGAAAGAGAGGGAATTTTTGGCCACAGCCAATCGAATAAATCATTCCAAAATTTATTACTATAATGGCACGAGAAAAATGGATGGAGCATAGTATCAATGTCCACAAAACATAATATAAGGTTATTATGATCGATATTAAATCTATACCTGAGGAATTTGCCATTGCAGAGGTGCCTTTCTGCCAACCTCTCCAGCCATAGGTGTGAACATAGACTTGAGGTAGAACAAAGACCTATAATAAAATCTCACGTATAATGCATACAATAATGCAAACACCTAAAAATTGAGGTGCGCATTATTTACGAGACAAAATTTTAATTAGGCATTGTCAATAAACCTGCACAGTCGAAATGGAGGTACTTGAATTCATAATGTGTATCAAGTGCTCGGTTCCATTTTACTGCCTTCTCACTTCAGACATCGGCGCTCATCTTGCGCTAACCACTCAGTCCGCAAGCGCATTATTCCGTGTTATAGCCAGTAATTTCGACTTGATCAATGAACTTGATAATACTACAGGTGGCTGTTGTGTTCCTTCAGCAGGTAACAATTTTAAGTCTTTTAGTGCTTATATTTTATATTACTATACATCCGGCACCGCCGCGAGTGGCAGCCTTTTCAGCAGCTCCATGTATGACTGTATGTGTATGTGTACTTTTCTACTTTTATTTTTCTATTTTTATTTATTGATCACTCCTATCACTTTATTTTATGTAGATTTGTTCACTGGACACACTTACTTTTACAACGTGGGCATGGATTTTTACACGCCGAGACTCGCCTATTCAAGTACTCAACTTCGAGCGCTGAGAACAAATGCCAGTGCCAGTGTGGTTCCCTATTTACCTGACGAGGTAAGAAGCCGGTAACGTGGCAGCAGAGCGGGCGTTTTAAGCCTTCGGTGCCTTCTGTGATTCTGGGGAATGTGAACTCAATCTCAAATAAGATCGACGAACTGGTTGCGCTGGTGAAAAATGTCAGAACCTACAAAGAATGCAGTTTGTTGTGTTTTTGCGAAACGTGGCTAACTAACACCATCCCAGATGCTAACGTGGAGCTACCCGGGTTTAGCACAGTTAGAGCGGACAGAGATGCAAGTACCTGTGGGAAGCACAAAGGAGGAGGACTCGCTCTCTATGTTAATACACGGTGGTGTAACTCTGGACATGTTAACGTCAAAATTTCCACTTGCTGCAGGGACATCGAACTGTTGGCCGTAAGTTTACATCCCTATCACTTGCCCAGAGAGTTTGGACACGTCATTGTTGTTATTGTATACATTCCTCCTCGGGCGGACGTGGAGTCAGCGAGTGACATCATCCATTCTGCTGTTGGTAAGTTACAAACGCAGCACCCTGAGGCGATTGTGCTAATCGCTGGAGACGTTAACCATGTGACGCTGGACAAAACATTACCTGCCTTCTCCCAGTATGTGGACTGTAACACCCGGGGAAATAAGACTATTGATTTACTGTATGCAAACGTTAATGACGCATACAGCACCACCCCGCTGCCTGCGCTTGGGAAAGCAGATCATAACCTGGTTCTGCTTCAGCCTCACTATAAACCAAAAGTGAGAGTCCTACCTGCAACCACACAATCATTCAGGAAGTGGACCCCGGAGGCTGAGAATACTCTGAGAGAATGTTTTGGAACTACAGACTGGGATATCCTGCAGGGATCTCATAGTGAGAACATTGAGGAAGTTGTTGACTGCACTACTGACTACATCAACTTCTGTATGGACATTGTAGTTCCAGTAAGAACTGCTCGCTGCTATGCTAACAACAAGCCGTGGATTACAAGTGACATCAAGGGCCTTTTGAACCAGAAGAAAAGGGCTTTTAAAGACGGTGATCAGCATGAGCTCAAGCGCGTGCAGAAGGAACTCCAAGTACAGCTCAGGGCGGCGAAGGAGCAGTACAGGAGAAAGCTGGAGCAGAAGTTGCAGAATAACAGCATGAAGGAAGTGTGTAATGGGATGAAGATCATCACTGGCTACAGCTCGAAGCGGGGTACCACCATCGAGAGAGACGTGAAGAGAGCAAACCAAATGAACAACTTCTTTAACAGGTTTGACCACCCTAACCCACTCTCACTCTCACCTCGGAGTACTGCACCCTCCACACATCCTTCTGCTGATACCAGCATAGGAGAGACATCCCCACCCATAATTACAACAGCACAAGTGAGCAGACAGCTGAGGAGACTTCGTGCCAGCAAAGCAGCGGGTCCAGATGGAGTATCGCCACGACTGCTGAAGGTCTGTGCATCGGAGCTGGGGGGCCCTCTACAGTGCATCTTCAACCTGAGCCTGGAACAGGGGAGAGTCCCGAGGCTTTGGAAAGCATCTTGCATCACCCCAGTCCCAAAGGTATCACGTCCTAGTGAGCTGAATGACTTTCGGCCTGTTGCTCTGACATCACATGTGATGAAGACCACGGAGAGGCTGCTGCTTCACCACCTTAGGCCACAGGTTCAACACGCCCTTGACCCTCTGCAGTTTGCATATCAGGAGAAGGTGGGAGCGGAGGATGCCATTATCTATATGCTACACCGATCCCTCTCCCACTTAGACAGAGGCAGTGGTGCTGTAAGAATTATGTTTCTAGACTTCTCTAGCGCCTTCAACACAATCCAACCTCTGCTCCTTAGGGACAAGCTGACAGAGATGGGAGTAGATTCATACCTGGTGGCATGGATCGTGGACTATCTTAAAGACAGACCTCAGTATGTGCGTCTTGGGAACTGCACGTCTGACATTGTGGTCAGCAACACAGGAGCGCCACAAGGGACTGTAGTTTCTCGGGTCCTGTTCAGCCTATATACATCAGACTTCCAATACAACTCGGAGTCCTGCCATGTGCAAAAGTTCGCTGATGACACTGCTATCGTGGGCTGCATCAGGAATGGGCTGGAGGATGAGTATAGGGACCTAATCAATGACTTTGTTAAATGGTGCGACTCAAACCACCTACAACTGAACACCAGCAAAACCAAGGAGCTGGTGGTGGATTTTAGGAGGCCCAGACCCCTCAAAGACCCCATGATCATCAAAGGTGACTGTGTGCAGATGGTGCAGACCTATAAATATCTCGGAGTGCAGCTGGATGATAAATTAGACTGGACTGCCAATACTGATGCGCTGTGCAAGAAAGGACAGAGCCGACTATACTTCCTTAGAAGGATGGCGTCCTTCAACATCTGCAATAAGATGCTGCAGATGTTCTATCAGACAGTTGTGGCGAGCGCCCTCTTCTACGCGGTGGTGTGCTGGGGGGGCAGCATTAAGAGGAAAGATGCCTCACGCCTGGACAAACTGGTGAGGAAGGCAGACTCTATTGTTGGCATGGAGCTGGACAGTTTAACATCTGTGGCAGAGCGAAGGGCGATCAGCAGGCTCCTATCAATTATGGAGAATCCACTGCATCCACTAAATAGTATCATCTCGAGACAGAAGAGCAGCTTCAGCGACAGGCTGCTGTCACTGTCCTGCTCCACTGACAGATTGAGGAGATCGTTCCTCCCCCAAACTATGCGACTCTTTAATTCCATCCGGGGGGGTAAACGTTAACATTTAACATTATACATAGTTATTGTCTGTTTTTCACCTGCATTATTATCATTCTTTAATTTAATATTATTTATTGTATCAGTATGCTGCTGCTGGAGAATGTGAATTTCCCATTGGGATTAATAAAGTATCTATCTATCTATCTATCTATCTATCTATCTATCTATCTATCTATCTATCTATCTATCTATCTATCTATCTATCTATCTATTTTTTTCCTTTTTTCATAGGGTGAATATTTTTCCAAAAAAACTAGTTTTCTGAAAAACATACAAAGCAATAGTGTATCAACATAAAACGTCTGTTGCTGCATGTAGTGCGCTGTCGCTGCCTGTTAAACGTCTGTTGACAGCAGCTGCGACAGCTGAGACCCAATCTGGTTTGTACCTCTTGTCTTTGTAAGTGGTGGTCCTCCCAGGTGAAAGTTGCCATAGGTGCATCAGCTACATGAACGTGTTCAGCACTGTAATCAGCACTAGATGAGCTTCTCACTAGTAACAGTGATGATGACGACTGTTCTTCCAGTTAGGTAAAGCTATATTAGAGTTATGTAGTTTTGACTGGGGATTGGGTGCTCCTTTCCTTTTTTCACTGTACAATTGTACCAAATAAAAACAATACACTAATTTTGCATAAAATGCTAAAATGAAATGTGTCATTTTGAACATTATGCCTTTTGGTGATCAGTTCAGCTCACTTAACTATTCACAGTAACAGACATTTTAAGCAAAGATGCCCAAACTTTTGCATGCCACTGTACGTGTACTACTGTTAGTAAAGTATAAAGGATCCCCAGTCACACTTCTTGACACACTTTTGCTGAATGATTCATTGGCTGAAAGTCCTCAGTGCTGGTGTGTCAAAGAGAGAATGTGCAGCATTGTTCATAATGGCGCTCAGTTTTGTTTAAGTTCTCACCTTTGTTTTGACTTCTAGAGGTGCAGAGTGTGTCCTATACCTGAGCCTGCCCTTTTATTTGATTTATTTTATTTGATGGGCCTCTCTTGAAGTGATGTTACCAGCCCAGCACGCTATAGCATAGAAAATTGCATTGGCTCTCAGAGAGTATAAAAGGCTGCCACAGCACTATGTATGACACAACATACTGATCCCCTTAACACCCTGAAAATCTTCCCATCCTTGTACCTCACCAGTTCTTTTCATTTCAACATTTCCGACTAGCATTGCGGTCCTTTCACCTCACAAGCTTGTCCTTGTCATTTACTCCTCTCTCCATCTTCCTCATTCATGTTTATGCATGTCCGTCATCTCAGTTTAACTGTTTCACAGATTTCTGTTGTGGGGATTATTTATTATCTGCGGCGGGTTAGTACCTTGCCCAGGATCGGTTCCTGCCTTGTGCCCTGTGTTGGCTGGGATTGACTCCAGCAGACCCCCGTGACCCTGTGTTTGGATTCAGTGGGTTGGAAAATGGATGGATGGATTATTTATTATATTTTTGTGTCATTGAAACGAAAACTCTCTGTGATGCATCAAATGTGTTGCTTATCGGCTGTGTATCATACTGCATACTAGGCAAATAAATGTCACGCGAAATAGAGGATGCTGTATCAATCGCAGAACTCACACTTGGACAAACTTGACTAATTAACATGTCCACTATGCAATTCGGGAAATAATGCATAGTTTAAGAAACACTGTAGTAGAAGGAAGAAGCTAACTATGATCTGCAAGAAAAAATGTTTGTTTAAAGTAATAAAATATAAAAAGAGCACTTACCCTTGGTAGGAGTGGGAGTTTGATCCACTTTTACAGGACGTGTAATGGGATCTGCAAAAAAAACAGAAAGTTATAAAGAATATCTATCTATCTATCTATCTATCTATCTATCTATCTATCTATCTATCTATCTATCTATCTATCTACCGTGGGTGTTATCCCATGAAAAACAAGTCGTGAGACAAGAAAAAGGTTTGGGGACTGTCCCCGTATATTGCCCTAAGACAATATATGAATAAACAGATCAAAAGTCTTAAGTTTAAAGCACAATTGACAGTTTTACTTTCGAGAAAATGGTGGTTTTATACAAAAAAGGATTATGTGAACAGGAAATGGTTTGCATGAAGTGACGTTAGAAACAGGAACCGGAAGTAATGTCATCGTGGTGAGACGGAAGTGACGTGATCTGGAAGAGCCGGAAGTGATGTCATTGGTGATGGCCGGAAGTGACATTGTCGTGGCCATTTTGATACCCAGAAGTGGAGGCAATTATTTTTCTTCTGGTTTTCTGTGGAAAGAAGAGATCCAGGTATGTACCACGAGACAAACCCATATCTCGCAATGGTTCACTCACCTTTAGGCTCTTTGACTGCCTCCTAATAGCACATGTGTGACACTATCTATCTATCTATTAGAGGTCGGCATATCTATTTCTTCTTCCTCTCTGCCCAGGTGCTCCAGCCTCCTTGTGCATCTTCATCATTGATTTCTGGGCCAGATTTTTAATGGTGTTATCAGGGACATTACCCTTATTATTGTTTCGTTATTTCTGAATATTTAAAATGTTCTCTTTTTTTCTCTGGCGGAGGATTGTTTACTTCTATACATTTGATATTTTTATGTTTAGTCTTCAATTACTCTTTAATTTCTTTGGTGGGGGTTAATGGGTGACTCAGTTGCTGCTGGTTCATTGAATCACGGCTGAGTGTCAAGTTTTCATGTAATAGCTTGCTCTACCATGAGGGGTCACCCATTGCATGGCAGAACTCAGGTCCTAATCTGAGGTGGCCTATTCAAGTTGAAGCATGGAACATAATGTTTCTCTGGCATGATGATCATCTTCCTCTGCTGTCGTAGGAACTTCGTAAACTCTGCATTTCAGTGGCAGCACTCTCTGAGGAGCATAGACCTGGGACTGGCCAGATCTCTGTAGGTGGGTACAACTTTTATTGATCTGGTCGCTCTGATGACTGTCATAGTCAGGGAGTAGCTATTGCTGTGGTGGATCAGCTCCCTCCAGTGGTGTTCGATGTCAGTCCTTTCAATGAGCGTATTATAAGACTCAGATTAAGGCACACTTTGGATGTCTTGTCGGTTGTCTCAGTGTATGCTCCAACCATTGTAAATGATATCTCAATGATGGAGACATTTTATTCCCAACTGTGCTTGATGGTTGATGGATGCCCACGAGGCAACACTCCTCTGGGCATGGGTGACTTCAGTGTGACCACTGGCACTGACAGGACTGGCTATGAGGATTGTGTTGGTTCCTATGGGTCTATTGACTGTGGTGAAAGTGGCTCCATGTTTTTTGACTTTGCAAAAAAGTCAGGGGCTACAGATCGCTGGATCCTGGTTCCAGCACCCTGAGTCACATTGGTGGACTTGGCACTCCAAAATTGGTGGTGCGGTGAAAAAGATCGATCTCATCATTATGGGCAGATGCTGGAGGCTCCTACAGAACTGCAGGGTCTACAGAAGAGCCCAGTTTGTGAATTCTGACCACAGACTTGTTGTTGCTACTCTGTAGATCCAGCTTAGGTCCAGTAAGCTACCACCTACTAGGCTGGACCTAGAATCTCTCAATGGAGCAACAGTTTTTTTTACATCTTTTAGGCTTCTGGCAAGTGCCTGGAGAGTCCTTGGAAAGGGTGAAAGTCCATGACAGGGTGGGCACAGTCACACACAAACATACATCACACACCTTGCAAATCCATCTAACCTGCATGTCTTTGAACCGTGGGAGGAAACCCACGCAGACACATTAGTAGCATGCAGACTCCACTCTATGAGGACCCAGAATGCAAACCCAGGTCTCCTTACTGAGCGGCAGCAGCGCTACCACTGCACCACCATGCCACCCCTTACTAGATATGTCTCAATATAATCATATTCAGTACTCACCTCGTAGTAAAAAAAAAGAGAGAAAGTACTTACACCAAAATATTTTCACCTAAACAAAAAAGGAACATGTAAGTAGTGTAGAAAATATAAAGGTGAATGAGGATAAGTGAAATCTGTACACTTGCGCAGAGAAGCAGGGAGGGTACTATTTCTGGGTAATTCAGGGTGATAATGATTACTGAGTTAGGGAGTTCTGTTTATAAATCACAGCCTAGCAAGTAACACTGCTGCACCAAGAAAGCCAATGTCACCCTGTTCCTCATATTCTAACTTAGCACCACCTTCTACTGCTGGATTTTAGATTTTCTAAGAGGCTGACCCCACATCACTCCATTCACATTGATTCTCAACACAGGCACCCAACAGAGTAGGAGCTGAGCACCCAACTATGGTTGTGCATTCTGACAGCTCCAGTTCCATCATTAAATTTGATGATGATACCACCATTGTAGACTTGATAACAGAAGACTAGAACAGAGGAATCATTCATAGGACAACATGGACGCTGCCCTTTATACTAGGCCATCAGAGGCAAAGCTTCCTGTGCTAACAAGCTTGACAAAGACAAAGGTACAGCACTGTTGTGGAAAGCCAGCAACAACCTCTTGTACATTTCAGAAGAAGACATATTTGAATAGTCAGTAGAACTAAAGGACTAACATCCTGCTGTAGCTTTACTCTTAGGTGACATCTACAGTATTTAGATAGCCTTCTGGATTGAATCTGATTAGCATTTGTTTACTGAAATAAGAGTACACCTCGGCAGTCTTTGCCAGACCAAGTGGCCTGTGAAAAGGACAACCATCTAAAGTTTTGTAACTGCAAGCTTACCTTTCACTTACACTCTTAAAAATGCTGGTTCTTTAATGGCATTATAAAGTTCTTTATTGGGTTATATGATTCCTCATAGAGCCATTGCTTGACAAAAAACTGTTTAGTTTTGGGAAAGGTTCTTTGTATATGAAGTTGGTTCTTTGTGTTTTGCAGAACTTCCTAATATGTAGAAAAAACCCAGAATCTTTAATATATGGTAGTCCAACTAGCAGGACAGTAACAGATTAAGAAAACGTGGATGTAGCCTGTGAAAATGCGCACTTGCAGCAAGAGTCCTTTTAAAATCAGGACCCTTTGGGATTTCATAAATCTGTTATCATCTATTCATTATTATTCACTGTATGGGGCCTGTTACAGATCTAAATAAATCAAGGCTCTTTCTGGAACCTTCATGTGATGGGTCTTTTGGGAACCAAAAATGTCTCTCCTGTAGCATCACTCTGAAGAACTGCTCTGGCACCTTGATTTTTAGGAGTGCACTCTGGTGAATCCTCTCAGGCACCTATAGATATATAGCCACGCAAAATGCCATGTATACCCTAAGGTGGTGGCATTTCATATGTCAGCTACTGCGAGTTGCATGCTAGATTGTCCAAAATGGCTGAAAGATGGTGATGCTAAGATGGCTTCATTTAATCTGATGTATAATGTACGTGTTTAAAAGCTACTTAGTAAGGAATTTTACAACTACTCTGCCATTTGCTGTGTGCACATTATGACTACATTAGTTTATATAAACTGCTCAAAAAAATTAAAGGAACACTTTGAAAACACATCATATCTCAATGGGAGAAAAAATCCTGCTGGATATCTCTACTGATATGGACGGGGTAATGTGTTAGGAATGAAAGGATGTCACATCATTTGATGGAGCCTACAGAGGGCTGAATTCAAAGACACCCCGAAAATCAAAGTGAAAAAATGATGTGTCAGGCTAGTCCATTTTGCCGAAATTTCATTGCAGTAACTCAAAGTCATACTTAGTAGTTTGTGTGGCCCCCATGTGCTTGTATGCATGCCTGACAATGTTGGATGGTGTCCTGGGGGATCTCCTCCCAGATCTGGACCAGAATATGTCTGAGGTGCAACCTGGTGGTGTCGGATGGACCAAAACACAATGTCCCAGAGGTTTTTCTATTGGATTTAGGTCAGGCGAGTGTGGGGGCCAGTCAATTGTATCAATTCCTTCATCCTCCAGGAACTGCCTGCATACTCTCACCACATGAGGCCAGGCATTGTCCTGCACCAGGAAGAACCCAGGACCCACTGAACCAGCATAGGGTCTGACAATGGGTCCAAGGATTTCATCCCGATACCTAATGGCAGTCAAAGTGCCGTTGTCCAGCCTGTAGAGGTCAGTGTGTCCCTCCATGGATATGCCTTACTGACCCACCAGCAAACCGGTCATGCTGAATGATGTTGCAGGCAGCATAATGTTCTCCACAGCTTCTCCACACCCTTTCACATCTGTCACATGTGCTCAGGGTGAACCTGCTGTCATCTGTGAAAAGCACAAGGCACCAGTGTTGGACCTGTCAGTTCTGGTATTCTATGGCAAATGCCAATTGAGCTCCATGGGGCCGGTCGGGCAGTGAGCACAGGGCCCACTAAAGGACATCAGGCCCTCAGGCCACCCTCATGAAGTCAGTTTCTGATTGTTTGGTCAGAGACATTCACACCAGTGGCCTGCCTGCTGGAGGTCATTATGTAGGACTCTGGAAGTGCTCATCCTGTTCCTCCATGCCCAAAGGAGCAGATACCGGTCAATCCTGCTGATCGATTAAGGACCTTCAATGGCCTTGTCCAGCTCTCCTAGAGTAACTGTCTGTCTCCTGGAATCTCTTCCATACCATTGACACTGTGCTGGGAGACACAGCAAACATTATGGCAATGGCACGTATTGATGTGCCATCCAGGAGAAGTTGGACTAACTTTGTAACCTCTGTAGGGTACAGGTATCACATCATGCTACCAGTACTGACACTGACCTTAAGCAAATGCAAAACTAGTGAAAAAACAGATGACGAGTGGAAAATGTCAGTGGCCTCCACCTGTTAAACCATTCCTGTTTTGGGGGCCGTCTCATTCTTACCCCTCTAGTGCACCTGCTGTTAATTTCATTAACACCAAAGCAACAGAAACTGATTAACAAGCCCCTCTGCTACTAAACTGACCAGATCAATATCCCAGACATTTCATTGACTTGATGCTATACTCTTATTAAAAAGTGTTCCTTTAATTTTTTGAGCAGTATACTTTGATAACATACTTTTCTCTGAATACTTGCATTTGTTATTAGGGAACAAAAACAGAAACTGCTTAAAAGGAAGCATAATTTAAAAAAAAGACAGCATTGGAGTTATCTACATTATTTTGTAGATTGTTCTTATGTAATAAATTTGAGCCATATTAATATCTAGCTTATTTTGAACATTGTCATTATTTAAAACATTTGAGCCTGTCTCTTTACTGTAATTTTAGTAACGTTTAAGGGTAGGTTGGATAAACCAGTTCTTACGGGGGCACATTTATGATCAAGGAGGTGATGCACAACACCATACTGGTCCAAGAGAAGTGACAAGGACCACAGAAATGGAAAAACTGAGACTTACTCTTTTGATATCCTTTAAATTATCCATTGTCTTCTTCTGTATTTTCCTATTTAAGCTGATTACATCACCAATGTCCCTCAAGAAAACAGAGCCACTGCTGTCTCTATTTCTCCTGCATTGTTTTTTATTAGAAGACATGTCTGACTTGCAGTTTTTTATTAGAAGACATGTCTGACATGCATCTGCATAATTATAATTAACACTCCAGTTGATACGTTTCTCATTTATATTCTATATATTTCATTGTTCCTCTGTAATAATTGTCCTATGTATTCATATACTCAGTTACACTTACTGTCTTAGAAAAGCCAACAGTATACAATGCATCCGGAAAGTATTCACAGCGCATCACTTTTTCCACATTTTGTTATGTTACAGCCAAAATTCATTTTTTTCCTCAGAATTCTACACACAACACCTCATAATGGCAACGTGAAAAAAGTTTACTTAGGATTTTTGCAAATTTATTAAAAATAAAAACATTGAGAAAGCACATGTACATAAGTATTCACAGCCTTTGCCATGAAGCTCAAAATTGAGCTCAGGTGCATCCTGTTTCCCCTGATCATCCTTGAGATGTTTCTGCAGCTTAATTGGAGTCCACCTATGGTAAATTCAGTTGATTGGACATGATTTGGAAAGGCACACACCTGTCTATATAAGGTCCCACAGTTGACAGTTCATGTCAGAGCACAAACCAAGCATGAAGTCAAAGGAATTGTCTGTAGACCTCCGAGACAGAATTGTCTCGAGGCACAAATCTGGAGAAGGTTACAGAAAAATTTCTGCTGCTTTGAAGGTCCCAATGAGCACAGCGGCCTCCATCATCCGTAAGTGGAAGAAGTTCGAAACCACCAGGACTCTTCCTAGAGCTGGCCGGCCATCTAAACTGAGCGATCAGGAGAGAAGGGCCTTAGTCAGGGAGATGACCAAGAACCTGATGGTCACTCTGTCAGAGCTCCAGAGGTCCTCTGTGGAGAGAGGAGAACCTTCCAGAAGAACAACCAACTATGCAGCAATCCACCAATCAGGCCTGTATGGTAGAGTGGCCAGACGGAAGCCACTCCTTAGTAAAAGGCACATGGCAGCCCACCTGGTGTTTGCCAAAAGGCACCTGAAGGACTCTCAGACCATGAGAAAGAAAATTCTCTGGTCTGATGAGACAAAGATTGAACTCTTTGGTGTGAATACCAGGCGTCACGTTTGGAGGAAACCTGGCACCATCCCTACAGTGAAGCATGGTGGTGGCAGCATCATGCTGTGGGGATGTTTTTCAGCGGCAGGAACTGGGAGACTAGTCAGGATAAAGGGAAAGATGACTGCAGCAATGTACAGAGACATCCTGGACGAAAACCTGCTCCAGAGCGCTCTTGACCTCAGACTGGGGCGACGGTTCGTCTTTCAGCAGGACAACGACCCTAAGCACACAGCCAAGATATCAAAGGAGTGGCTTCAGGGCAACTCTGTGAATGTCCTTGAGTGGTCCAGCCAGAGCCCAGACTTGAATCCGATTGTACATCTCTGGAGAGATCTTAAAATGGCTGTGCACCGACGCTTCCAATCCAACCTGATGGAGCTTGAGAGGTGCTGCAAAGAGGAATGGGCGAAACTGGCCAAGGATAGGTGTGCCAAGCTTGTGGCATCATATTCAAAAAGACTTGAGGCTGTAATTGCTGCCAAAGGTGCATCGACAAAGTATTGAGCAAAGGCCGTGAATACTTATGTACATGTGATTTCTCAGTTTTTTTATTTTTAATAAATTTGCAAAAACCTCAAGTAAACTTTTTTCACATTGTAATTATGGGGTGTTGTGTGTAGAATTCTGAGCAAAAAAATGAATTTAATCCATTTTGGAATAAGGCTGTAACATAACAAAATGTGGAAAAAGTGATGCGCTGTGAATACTTTCCGGATGCACTGTAATTGCAGACCAAGGTGATCCACACAGTTGCTTTTCTCACTCCTTCCTTATAGCCATTTGCACACATGAAAATAGATTCAGGGCAGTTCCCATGCACACTTCATAAGGTTATTGAACAGGCAATGATAACAATAAATATTACAACATAAAAAATACTGTGATTTACAATTAATTCCTGGAAAATATAAACTGTATATATTGGATTTGTATTACTGTCACTGATCTTAGAAACATGCAAGTTGCGTACCACAAAAAAAGTTGAACTTAAAAGCATTCATTCAATGTGATACCAAAACAAATTGGTTTGCAAATTGCAAGCCTTTTAATAGTGGAACATAAAGTCGAGAAATAAAATAAAGATACACTACTAAATTAGCAACTAGAGAACAAGACAATCCTAGCCTCTATCAAATATCAAAGAAAACAACAAGAGCAGCAATTTATTTTTGTATCACCCAAAATCACACAAGGAGTGCCGCAATGGGCTTTAACAGGCCCTGTCTTTTGACAGCCCCCTAGGCCTTGACTCTCTAACAGGACAAGAAAAAAGAAGACCATTGGAGTGACAACTCGCACTAACTTAAACTAGGCTGATCAAATGTCCAGAAAGAAAGGGAAAGTGTCATTTTTTTGTGGGATAAAGTATCAGTCTGCCTTGGATTCATAAAATTCCTAAACTTGCTGGGGATTTTCTTTTGCTTGTTATCCATGTAATATCGGTCCACATGTTTTATTAATTCCATGCACTACTACATCTTCTTCTTCTTTACCCACTTCTATGTGGGGTCGATGTGCTTCATCATCCTTCTCCAAATAGCTTTTTTCTGCACCTCCTTGTCTGTCAAACTCTTGTTCTTCAGTTCTTCTTTTTCTTTATCCATCCACCTCCACATCAACATCTCTTTCTCTTCCCCTATAGTTCCATTAAAGTCACTCTTTTGTCCAGATACTCATGGTTTTTCCTATGTTAGATGGGTTGGAGATAGTGCTATTGACAAAAAAAAAAAACAAGAGACAGAGCTGGAGGTGGCAGAGCTAAAGATACTAAGATTTGCATTGGGTGTGAGGAGGATGGACAGGATTAGAAATGAGTACATTAGAGGGTCGACTCAGGTTGGGCAGTTGGGAGACAAAGTCAGAGAAGTGAGATTGTGTTGGTTTGGACATGTGCAGAGGAGAGATGCTGGGTATATTGGGAGAAGGATGCTAAGGATAGAGCTGCCAGGGAAGAGGAAAAGAGAAAGGCCTAAGTGTAGGTTTCTAGATGTGGTGAGAGAGGACATGCAGGTGATGGGTGTGACAGAGTGAGATGACGAGGACAGGAAGATACGGAAGAAGATGATCCGCTGTAGCAACCCCTAATGGGAGCAGCCAGAAGAAGAAGAAGAAAATGTCCACTGTGGCAACTCCTAATGGGAGCAGCCAAAAGAAGAAGAATATGATGATGATTCTGGGTCTCTCCTCATCACATATCCATACCACTTCAGCTACTTTTCTGTATTTTGATTTCTCCCCCAAAGTTGTTCTACCTCTGATTGTCTAATTTCTTAATCTGTCCTTATTTTGAAACTCCACACATCCATACCCATATTATCATTCCTGCCACATCTAACTTTTCCTCCTGTGCTCTCTTTACTGCTCATGTCTCAGCTCCACACCTCCTGATACTTTTTCATTCCCATCAATTTTTTGTCCATATGTTCATTGTCTCTCAGCATCACATGTCCACCCCACTTCAATCTGCTTTCCTGTACTTTCTTATTTCTCCTACTTTTGTTATTGTATTCATTTGATGCATTACCAATAGATATTTTGAAGTTGCACATTGTAATGTGAGCACTGGGGGGCACACAAGCTCCAAATGACATCAAAAAGCAGACAAACCTTCAGACAGCAGCCTGCCTGGCCCAAAAGCCCTACCAGACCTCAAACCCACCGATGCTTCTTTCAACTCAGCCTTGGTAATTGGACAGTCAAGTTTATCAGGCTCTGACTCATTTAACTTAGAGAAGGGGGGAATATTCCTGAAGATGGTGGAAATTTCAGTGGCTGAGGGACAGGAGATCCATATTACTAACCGAGAATGCTAAACCGGATGGACGCAGGGACATCCGGCCATGGGCCGTAGCCGCAAAAAGACGTACTGCGCAGGCGCCCCAAGAAATGAGGCTCCGCGAGAGGCGGCCGCGACCACAAAAAAAAAGGAGTGAGCACAGAAAAAAGGAGTCAAAGAAATGAGGCCCCGCGACCACAGAAAAAAGGAGTCAGCACAGAAAAAAGGAGTAAAATGCAGGCGACGCACAGCGCCGCACAAAACCCATTGCACACGAAACTAGCACACAAAAAAAAAGAAGCCGCTCGCGCCCACCTGCAAGCCCCCCCCCCCCTACAGGCACCGGACGGGACACACACAAAGAGGACGATTCAACAAGCCCCTGGCACACAAAAAGAAAGAAGACACTCGCGCCCCACCAATCCGCCTATCCCCCCCAAACCCCCCCCCCCCCCCGCTCAGACGCCGCAAAAGCACACAGCGCCGCACGAATCCCATTGCACACGAAACGGGACCCACACAAACAGGAGGATTTAACAAGCTCCTAACGCACCAAAAAAAAGAAGCCGTGACCGCCACGCCAGGCCCATTAGAGACGAGACATGGCACACGAAACGTTCACAACAACGACAAATCAGACCCACAAACACACTAACATCAATAAGAAGTGACACCCAAAGCCCCATTTCTAAAGGAACCGTCCATATTAAACATACGTCATCTCAACACCTTCACACTAGGCAGCATAGGTGGATCTCCTTACAATAAAGCACTATTAACCGTTCAACTGCAGAAAAGGCTCCATATTAACAGTGAGTGCGATCCTCCTTATTACTTATCCATATTTCGCATGCTGAGGAACAAACAAGTTATGAATACACGCTCACGGGTACAAAACGATTCGGCTCGGATAACGGGACCAAACACACGAACCCGCATGAAACAACAAAATACACGGCGGCGCATCTGCATTACATCCTACAATAGTTCATTTGATTTTGCATCTACCGGAGTAAATATCAGGTCACCAAAAGGCAATGACCCATACTGCTTTCGCGTATGTGGACAAATATTACATTGCATTGGAACAGTGCACCCTGAAACAAATCAAGAACGCAAATATGCACAAATCACGTCGGCACCTACAAAGCGCTTCTGAAACCGTGGAAGAAAAAATGTCTCGGCTCCAAAAACACATGTCACTCCTTATTCCAAATACCGGTCCCAATCACAGAAACATCGGTATCCACTATGACAATTCACAGTAACAATGCACGTGACATCCGTCTTGCCACACTATTAATTATAGATGAATGTACAATGGCATCCAGTCACTTACTCAACACCATTGATAAACTTCTACAAACGTTGATGAATAATAATATTCCCTTTGGAGGAAAGGTACTGTTATTAGGAGGAGATTTTAGACAGTGCTTAACTATTACTCCACATTCAATGCGCTCACCTATTGTTCAGTCCACCTTAAAATATGCGGACAATTGGCATTGCGTTGATGAATAATAATATTCCCTTTGGAGTGAAGGTACTTTTATTAGGAGTAGATTTTAGACAGTGCTTACCTATTGCTCCACATGCCATGCGCTCAGCTATTATTCAGTCCACCTTAAAATACGCGACGACGTCATATAAACAACACGAGACCGAACTACAATACATATACAGGCGCGAGACCTGATTGGTGATAATACGAAGAAACGAACAGTCCGCATATTAACAGTGAGTTCGATCCTACTTATTACTTATCCATATTCCTAACGATAAAGATCAAACAAGTCATCAATTCACGATCACGGATACAAAACTAGACGGCTCGAGTAACGGGACCACAAACACGAACCCGCATCAAACAAAAAAATTCACCTCGGCGCGCTTCTAAAACCGCGGAACAAAAAATGTTACGCGAATAATTGGCTTTGCTTTCTAAAGATACACTTGGTACAAAACATGCGATTTCCAGATCCCGAATATAACAATTGGTTATTACAACTAGAACATTGTACACTCACCAATACAGATGGACTTTACCCAGATATTATTACAATTCCTCAACCCTTCATCTGCAACGACTTACTTACGGAGATATTTGGAACAGCGGTCTCATTAGACCAAATGCCCCTTTTAACACAACGCACTATATTATGTCCAAAAAATATTAATGTTGATCACATTAATAACCAGGTCATTTCATTACTTCCTGGAGAGGCACGGCTCTTTCTAAGCTCTGACAAAGTTGACTCTGATGACAACAATGAACATCTAAATTTCCCCTTAGAATATTTGAACACTATTAACCCAGCCGGATTACCACAACACAATCTTAACCTTAAAAACGGAACAATAATCATGCTATTAAGAAACCTTAACACTAAACAGGGTTTATGCAATGGCACACGTTTAGTCGTCAACACCATGACACACAATGTTATTCAAGCGACAGTTCTTACAGGATCACATGCTAACAATACTGTTCTCATTCCTAGAATTGACCTTACGAGTTCTGACCTAGAATTACCTTTTACATTGAAACGCCGACACTTCCCCATTAAACCTCCATTTGCCATGACCATCAACAAATCACAAGGACAAACCATGGACAAGGTTGGCATCTACCTCTCTGAGCCTATTTTTGGACATGGACAACTTTATGTTGCCTTCTCACGTGTTCGACGTTCATCTGACGTTAAAGTTAAAGTTATAAATGCTCCATGCCAAGGAAGACTCATTCAAGGACAGGACACCATCTTTACTACTAATGTTGTGTACAAAGAAATATTCCAATAAACCATTACTCTGTGCCAAACACTGTATTTTTTGCTCTCTATATGCATCATCCACACCTGCACACTATTCTATATCTAATTCATACATCTCACTCTTTGTCATGCCCCAATGCCAGGGGTTGGCGAGCGAAGCGAGCAGGGGGCGGAGCCCCCTAGTTTCAAGAGATTTCAAGAAATAAGTTTGAATAATGCTCATAAAAGACTTTCTTCATTTGTAAAGGGTGTGAGTGCCATGGAGGCCAGAGGGGCATCCCGGCTGGGCAATGGCATGCACTAGGACAAAATGTAATGTGCCAGGGGATGGACAAGCAGAAGCCAAAGGCCA
This sequence comes from Erpetoichthys calabaricus, assembly GCF_900747795.2. Taxonomy (NCBI): domain Eukaryota; kingdom Metazoa; phylum Chordata; class Cladistia; order Polypteriformes; family Polypteridae; genus Erpetoichthys; species Erpetoichthys calabaricus. The sequence continues at coordinate 45,646,458 of NC_041409.2, forward strand.
GAAGCAGTTCCATCCCCTATATATTAGGTGGTAGTAATCCATTGGAGATGCCTCAGCTTGGAAACCCACAGGGGTTCATGGGGACTGGAGTCCGGAAGTGCAGCCCTGCCAGGGTCCCTGAGTGCCACAAAGGGGCACTGATGCAGGCGGACTACCCTCGTTACCAAACAACTTGAAAGTACTCCCCACAAGTCATGCCGGGTCACCAGAAGCTGTTCTGGGAGCACTCAACTGGAGGGAGAAGGAAAGGATGGGTGTTCATTGTTTGGATGGTTTTGGCTGTGCTTCATTGTAAAAAAGTGCTTAGTCAATTAAAAAAACATTATTAGAACCCACAACTGTGCTGAACATTATTTTTCTGAGGTTTAGGGCCTGGTGGTGCCCCCTACTTGTTACAAGGGTCATATGTAAAGAAACATTTATTTTTAACAGACAAAATGGACGCAAGTGCCTGAAAATGAAGTGCCAGAAATTCAGTAGGTTTGGAATTTGATAAGATAACATTTTGGCCAAATACAGTAATCTCAAACGTGGACTTCGAAAAAGGCAGGGAATGTAATTTAGATCTGGCATTTGAAATCAAAGCTTCATGTTCAGGGTTCATTACTCAGGGGACTTTTTAGATAGATGTGCTTCTAAGTCATGAATCTGTTTAACAATGTGCCTAAGCTAAACCAGTTAAGTAGCCAATACTAAAATCCTGTTAGCACCTTTGACACCTAACCAGATATATGTGAGTTTATAGAATTAATACCAATGGATAGGAAATTCTCCAACAAGTGGAAAACCTTTTCACAAAAACCATCCAAAGTTCCTCTTTGCAGTGAGCTTTGGAGGACAAGATAGATCCAAGTGAGAGAAAAAGTAGCACAGCAATGGTCTGATAGGGAAGCATGTAACAGAGAGTCATGATGGCAGTGATTGAGGAACAAATATATAAACCAGTTTAGATTGAATGTGGTGCAGAGGGCAAAAATAGGAAAACCTTAGATTAGCGATTAAGAAAGAAAATTAAACTAGTCAGGTTCAGGTTTGTTATAAATTTACAAAGAAAGTGGATTGAAAGGGGCAAATGTTGATAAAGTAAGCCTGAAGATCTGTCAAGAAGTGGGGTTCAAATACGCGTTAAAGTCTGCACCCAAAATAATCTCTTTGTCCATAAATTGAAGAATAATACAAACATACATAAACCCTCACCTCATGTTTCATATATAGACAATACACACATCCTTGTATCTATACATTTGATGGATGACACTTTGTGTTTTTAGACATGCCTCAGTGTGAGTCTGTGTCAGGTCGGGTGCAATATAGTGCCTTTTTACTACAAATGCCATGCGTAAAATTCACACTAAAACATGTCGTACGGACAAAAATGGAAATGTGCTTACGCACAAAAACATTCAGATGCACAAAACCTTGTGTAAACCAACTTCCACGCACATCTGCTCCATAAATCCCAGTCAGCGTGAAAAGCAATGCACATGCATGCGCCTGATATCCAACAAAGGCAAAAGCACATATAAAAAAGAAGGATTTCACCAAATGTGAAGTGGAGGTCCTACTGAGTGAAGTAGAGGCAAAGAAAAACATACTTTTTGGTGGCTTAAGGCAGTGTTATGAGCAACAAAAGAAAATTAATAGAATGACACTCAAAAGTTCAAATTCAGAAAGTCACACAGTGCCTGAAATAAAAAAGTGGTCCGATGTCAAAGTCGACGTGAAAAGTGACTCATATTCCACTGTCTGAGTGTCATAAGGAAATGTATTAGCGCACAGAGAAAAGAAAAAAAAATCTGAAAATTTCGAATTTAATCTCATGGCTTATTTTGTCATTAAAGTAGAACATTGTAAACTTAATCTTAAAACCGATGTTTAATTTAGTAGAGTTTCTCAAATCATATTGTAACTAAAGTAGCGCTTTAAATGCTTCGTATTCTATGTGTTCTATGTGTGTGAATCACTACATGCTTCTTCAAAGTCATTTGTTCGCAGACAGGAGCACGCAGGCACTTCTTGCCACTTAGAATGCATTACATTCATGACATTACAGTTCTCTGAACATTTTAAAATATGATGTGTCATACACGTGCAATTATGGGACAGCCAAAGAACCTGATTGAGCGCGAAAACACACTAGAGTGGGGGTTAAGGCAGCGTATTAATGCTTTTCTCTTTTCATCAATAGAAAAAAAAAGAAGAAAAACCTCCAGCGCCTTAAATTTCACAGCAGAAAACCTCTCCGTCTCAGAAAGAAACTTCCGGGTTTCCGCCCGTCCAGCCCTGTCGACGTCACCTCCCGTCAACCCCTGATGACAGCACCTCCATTACCTTCGCCCTACCTCAACCTTCTGTCTGCTCATTTCTGGTTTAAAATATATAAATTCCTCTGTTGGATCAAATCAGTGGTCGATTGTTTCATTTCATTAATATGACTGTATTTTTGTGCATACTGAAGGTTTCTTGAGGTACAACAATACACGGGGACAGATCCCCAAACCCTTAACCTGTTTGCTTATCGCATTTATTTCTACACAGATGATGTATATTGATATAATTTACATGATGAAATGCATTAAAGCATGTTTTAAGCGTGGGGTATAGTGGCACAGCGGTAGCGATGAGCTGATAGATAGATAGATAGATAGATAGATAGATAGATAGATAGATAGATAGATAGATAGATAGATAGATAGATAGATAGATAGATAGATAGATAGATAGATAGATAGATAGATAGATACTGATCAGCGTACTGATACAATAAATAATATTAAATTAAAGAATGATAATAATGCAGGTGAAAAAACTGATGTCCCATCCAGGGATTGTTCTTGCCCCTCCTCCCCATCCAGGGTCTGTTCCTGCCTCCCGTGAGATGCTTGCTGGGATGCTCATGACCCTGGATGAAATAATTTATGGCAGCAGTACTGTGTCTGTCAAACGTACCAACCCTCAATTCCTGTCCTGTTTTTCCCCACGTAAACAATCACCACACAATATAAGCTCTATAATAAATGAAAAACCAGCTGTAAGCTTAGAACACAGATTCTTCAAAACTTTTAAGGAACATTGAAAAATCTTTGTAATACATTCTTAATTATTCTATCCACCTATCGATCCAGGGTCGCGCCAGCTCCTGCAAATATACAGCGTGAGGCAGGCACAATTCCTGCACGGGGTGCGAGCTTATTGCTACCCTGCACCACTGTGCCCTCACATTTCTAATTATTAACAGTAAACATTATTTAAATGAAGTTAACAATTTATCTGTAAAATGTAATATACAGGTGCTGGTCATAAAATTAGAATATCATGACAAAATTGATTTATTTCAGTAATTCCATTCAATAAGTGAAACTTGTATATTAGATTCATTCATTACACACAGACTGATGTATTTCAAATGTTTATTTCTTTTAATGTTGATGATTATAACTGACAACTAATGAAAGTCCCAAATTCAGTATCTAGGAAAATTAGAATATCAATTAAGACTAATGCAAAATAAGGATTTTTTAGAAATGTTGGCCAACTGAAAGGTATGAACATGAAAAGTATGAGCATGTACAGCACTCAATGTTTAGTTGGGGCTCCTTTGGCCTGGATTACTGCAGAAATGAGGTGTGGCATGGAGTCGATCAGTCTGTGGCACTGCTCAGGTGTTATGAGAGCCCATGTTGCTCTGATAGTGGCCTTCAGCTCTTCTGAATTGTTTGGTCTGGCGTATTGCATCTTCCTCTTCACAATACCCCATAGACTTTCTATGGGGTTAAGGTCAGGCGAGTTTGCTGGCCAATCTGGTCCTGTTGGAAAATGAAATCTGCATCTCCATAAAGTTCGTCAGCAGCAGGAAGCATGAAGTGCTCTAAAACTTCCTTTTAGACGGCTGCGTTGACCTTGGACCTCAGAAAACACAATGGACCAACACCAGCAGATGACTTGGCACCCCAAACCATCACTGACTGTGGAAACTTTACACTGGATCTCACGCAACATGGATTCTGTGCCTCTCCTCTCTTCCTCCAGACTCTGGGACCTTGATTTCCAAAGGAAATGCAAAATTTACTTTCATCAGAGAACATAACTCTGGACTACTCAGCAGCAGTCTAGTCCTTTTTGTCTTTAGCCCAGGCGAGATGCTTCTGACACTGTTTCTTGTTCAAGAGTGGCTTGACACAAGGAATGCGACAGCTGAAACCCATGTCTTGCATACGTCTGTGCGTGATGGTTCTTGAAGCACTGACTCCAGCTGCAGTCCACTCTTTGTGAATCTCCCCCACATTTTTGAATGGGTTTTGTTTCACATTCCTCTCCAGGGTGCGGTTATCCCTATTGCTTGTACACTTTTTTCTACCACATCTTGTCCTTCCCTTCGCCTCTCTATTAATGTGCTTGGACATAGAGCTCTGTGAACAGCCAGCTTCTTTAGCAATGACCTTTTGTGTCTTGCCCTCCTTGTGCAAGGTGTCAATGGTCGTCTTTTGGACAACTGTCAAGTCAGCAGTCTTCCCCATGAATGTGTAGCCTACAGAACTAGACTGAGAGACCATTTAAAGGCTTTTGCAGGTGTTTTGAGTTAATTAGCTGATTAGAGTGTGGCACTAGGTGTCTTCAATATTGAACCTTTTCACAATATTCTAATTTTCCGAATTTGGGACTTTCATTAGTTGTCAGTTATAATCATCAACATTAAAAGAAATAAACATTTGAAATACATCAGTCTGTGTGTAATGAATGAATCTAATATACAAGTTTCACTTTTTGAATGGAATTACTGAAATAAATCAACTTTGTCATGATATTCTAATTTTATGACCAGCACCTGTACGGTGCATCCGGAAAGTATTCACAGCACATCACTTTTTCCACATTTTGTTATGTTACAGCCTTATTCCAAAATGGATTAAATTCATTTTTTTCCTCAGAATTATGCACACAACACCCCATAATGACAACGTGAAAAAAGTTTACTTGAGGTTTTTGCAAATTTATTAAAAAAACAACAACTGAGAAATCACATGTACATAAGTATTCACAGCCTTTGCTCAATACTTTGTCGATGCACCTTTGGCAGCAATTACAGCCTCAAGTCTTTTTGAATATGATGCCACAAGCTTGGCACACCTATCCTTGGCCAGTTTCGCCCATTCCTCTTTGCAGCACCTCTCAAGCTCCATCAGGTTGGATGGGAAGCGTCGGTGCACAGCCATTTTAAGATCTCTCCAGAGATGTTCAATCGGATTCAAGGCTGGGCTCTGGCTGGGCCACTCAAGGACATTCACAGAGTTGCCCTGAAGCCACTCCTTTGATATCTTGGCTGTGTGCTTAGGGTCGTTGAAAGATGAACCGTCGCCCCAGTATGAGGTCAAGAGCGCTCTGGAGCAGGTTCATCCAGGATGTCTCTGTACATTGCTGCAGTCATCTTTCCCTTTATCCTGACTAGTCTCCCAGTCCCTGCCACTGAAAAATATCCCCACAGCATGATGCTTCCACCACCATGCTTCACTGTAGGAATGGTATTGGCCTGGTGATGAGAGGTGCCTGGTTTCCTCCAAACGTGACACCTGGCATTCGCACCAAAGAGTTCAATCTTTGTCTCATCAGACCAGAGAATTTTCTTTCTCATGGTCTTAGAGTCCTTCAGGTGCCTTTTGGCAAACTCCAGGTGGGCTGCCACGTGCCTTTTACTAAGGAGTGGCTTCCGTCTGGCCACTCTACCATACAGGCCTGATTGGTGGATTGCTGCAGAGATGGTTGTCCTTCTGGAAGGTTCTTCTCTCTCCACAGAGGACCTCTGGAGCTATGACAGAGTGACCATTGGGTTCTTGGTCATCTCCCTGACTAAGGCCCTTCTCCCCTGATCGCTCAGTTTAGATGGCCGGCCAGCTCTAGGAAGAGTCCTGGTGGTTTCGAACTTCTTTCACTTACGGATGATGGAGGCCACTGTGCTCATTTGGACCTTCAAAGCAGCAGAAATTTTTCTGTAACCTTCCCCAGATTTGTGCCTCGAGACAATCCTGTCTCGGAGATCTACAGACAATTCCTTTGACTTCATGCTTGGTTTGTGCTCTGAAATGAATTGTCAACTGTGGGACCTTATATAGACAGGTATGTGCCTTTCCAAATCATGTCCAACCAACTGAATTTACCACAGGTGGACTCCAATTAAGCTGCAGAACTATCTTAAGGATGATCAGGGGAAACAGGATGCACTTGAGCTCAATTTTGAGCTTCAACGCAAAGGCTGTGAATACTTATGTACATGTGATTTCTCAGTTTTTTTATTTTTAATAAATTTACAAAAACCTCAAGTAAACTTTTTTCACGTTGTCATTATGGGGTGTTGTGCGTAGAATTTTGAGGAAAAAAATGAATTTAATCCATTTTGGAATAAAGCTGTAACATAACAAATTGTGGAAAAAGTGATGCGCTGTGAATACTTTCCGGATGCACCGTACATACTTCAATGCATTTCATCATAAAAATGACATCAAGTATACATCCTAGTATTCTAATAGCACACAGCTCCAAGAGGATAGCTCTTGGAAATCTAAATCGACTTAGGAGCCAGTTGTTCATCCATCCATCCATTATCCAACCCATTATATCTTAACTACAGGGTCACGGGGGTCTGCTGGAGCCAATCCCAGCCAACACAGGGCGCAAGGCAGGAAACAAATCCTGGGCAGGGCGCCACCTCACCGCAGGGCACACACACACACACACACGCACACCCACACACACACTCACACACCAAGCACACACTAGGGACAATTTAGAATCGCCAATGCACCTAACCTGTATGTCTTTGGACTGCGGGAGGAAACCGGAGCGCCCGGAGGAAACCCACGCAGACACGGGGAGAATATGCAAACTCAAAGTGAACCTGGGTCTCCTAACTGCAAGGCAGTAGCGCTACCCACTGCACCACCATGCCGCCGGAGGAAGTTGTCATCATCTGTAAATATGCTCTCTCTTCTATTGACTTGAATTGAATTCCTTTATTGTCACTGTATGGTACAATGAGATTCAATATGCAAATCCTTCATAAATGTATTTTTATTATAATACAATAAAAAACAAAGAAAAATATACAATATGAAAGCATAAGCACAACATACATGTACATATAGTGCAGATAGTGCAGAGTGTTCATAAAGTGGCTCAAGTTGTACAATGTTACAGTTGTAGTGCAAGTTTACAGTGAGGCAATTGTGCTTATAAGGTACAAACAGTTCTACCGGGAGCACTTGATGAGCTGATTGAGTGTGTTTAGAGCTCTTGGGATGAAACTGTTTCTGAACCATCAGGTCCCTGCAGAAAAGACTCTGAAGCGTTTGCCGAATAGATGAAGTTCAAATAGACTGTGAGCATGGCTGAGTGGAATCCATGCAGATGTTGGTGGTTTTCCCGTGGCAACGTGTGTTATAAATGTCCTCCAGGGCTGCAAGCTGTATCCCGTTAATCCTCTGCGCTCTCAACACAACCCATGTACAGTGGTTTAAAACACTCTGAGTGGTGCAATAAGAGTAACAACTCTAAAGCAGCTATGGTATTTGGAATAGTTTGGCCATTCGGTACACCATTATATTGTTACAGAATGATTACAATCAAGTGCCTTAAATTTGTAAATGATATGCACTGTCATAAGAAAGAGTCAAAGACATCATAAAGATTTGGGACAGACACCCGTATTTTGTTTTTCCCGGCTGCAAAAGTTTGACCAGAAGTGCATAGAACAGAGTCCAGAACAGAACTGATTACATGGAGACAAGATGGCGGTTTTAACTGGTAAAACGGGAAATGATGTCTTCGGCACCAGAACCAGAAGTGATGTCTTCATGACCAGAAGGGACGTCCTCCTGACTGGAAGTGACATCATCGTCTGTGCCGGAACAGAAAGTGACGTTTTCTTGACTGGAAGTGGCGTCATTGTCGGCACCAGAACCAAGTAGAATTTCCCAAAAATGGTCTGCAAGAGACTGAGAGAGACAGTTAGCACACTACGCCGCTCCCTGGTCTCACATATAATTACTGTTTTGTAATCCCTTTAGCTGTTTGCCATGCGCACGTGTGTGACATCAGTTACTTTTGATACATTTGATAAATCCCGCATCATTGATGTGAATCTGAAAAAGGGAGACCACACAGAAAGAGCTGCACTGTTTTGACACTGGGTGCTGCCAGTTTGCAAAACCAAGCAGAAACTTGTGTATGCATGGGGTAAGGCTTCCATGAAATAATGCGTCTTTATGCCAAGTTTAGTTTTTTAAACATCTTGTGGAAACGAGTGTACGCAACATTTTTGTGCTTACCCACCATTTATACATGAGGCCCCAGAACTGCACACAATACTCAACAACAACAACAACAACAACATTTATTTATATAGCACATTTTCATACAAAATGTAGCTCAAAGTGCTTTACATAATGAAGAGAAGAAAAATAAAAGACAAAATAAGAAATTAAAATAAGACAACATTAGTTAACATAGAAAGGAGTAAGGTCCGATGGCCAGGGTGGACAGAAAAAACAAAAAAAAAAAACTCCAGAAGGCTGGAGAAAAAAATAAAATCTGTAGGGGTTCCAGGCCACGAGACCGCCCAGTCCCCTCTGGGCATTCTACCTAACATAAATGAAATAGTCCTCTTTGTAGTTCTGGTTTTTCACGGAGTCACTTGATGCTGATGGTCATACAGACTTCTGGCTTTTAATCCATCCATCATTGTTGGAACATCATGGTGCTTTGGGTAGATGGTGGTGGCGCACTCCAGATGAGGTCTCACTAGTACATTATATAATTTGAGTATAACATCCTTTGACATAAACCCAGCAGTTTTTATGACATAAGCTACAATTTTATTTGCTTTTCTAATCACCTCTGTACATTGCTTAGTCAATGAAAATGTTGTGTCAACATAAGCCCCTAAATCCTTTTCAGAAGTCTCTTTCTATGTTGCTCTGTGTCTCCTCTCTTGTATTTATAAGTGATCTTCCTTTTGTCCACATGTAACACTTTTCTACATTAAATTCCATTTTCCAGGTGTTCTCCCAGTTCTGAAGGTTGTCCAGGTCTTTTTGAATTCTTTTGAATATGCAAAATGCTAAAATTGCTCTATTCAATGTCCAGTCTCTAAATAGCAAATCAGGTTTTATTGCAGACTTTGTTGTGGGGCATAATATTGATGTTTTGTGCTTAATAGAAACTTGGCAACAAGATAATGACTATTTCAGACTAAATATGGCTGTTCCAACCTGCTATTGTAATCTGGAAAAGTCATGTACTACTGGCTGTGGGGGTAGGGTTGCAGTTATATATTCTTTTAAGTTTAGAATCAAACCAGTTGCTGCTCACGATATTTCATCATTTGAGTATCTGGCATTACTGCTGTCTGGTGCACGACCTCTGTTGATATTACTTGCTTATTTATGTTAGGTAGAATGCCCAGAGAGGACTGGGCGGTCTCGTGGCCTGGAACCCCTGCAGATTTTATTTTTTTCTCCAGCCGTCTGGAGTTTTTTTTTGTTTTTTCTGTCCCCCCTGGCCATCGGACCTTACTCTTTTTCTATGTTAACTAATGTTGTCTTATTTTAATTTCTTATTTTGTCTTTTATTTTTATTTTATTTTCTTCATTATGTAAAGCACTTTGAGCTACTTTTTTGTATGAAAATGTGCTATATAAATAAATGTTGTTGTTTTTGTTGTTTTCCAGAATAGTCACCTGTCTTCTTGGCAGAATGCACTGAGTTACTCACTTCTCTGTGTTCTTTGTATCCTGCTGTGCTTTTGCTTGGTGATTTTAACTTACATGTAGGCTCTGTAAATTCTCTACCATTGACTGATTTTCTAAAGGTACTTCAGTGCTTATTCAGTGATTTTACTCAACATGTCAACTTTCCTACTTCACACTTTCCCTTGTATACCTTGGGTATTACTCCTGCTAATTTGTATGGTATTTTTGATTTATCTGTCTCTGACTATAACGCTATTTTGTTTGATATGCTTATCTCTGGTCAGTCGCATGGACAACAATCACGTTAAGGGACACGAAAAATATAAGTGCCACTGCTCTTGTAGGTACGCTGAAGCAGTGTCCTCCTCTGGCTGGTGCCTCTCTATCGCCTTCTACTTCAGTTCATCATTATGACTATATACTTTCAACTAGTCTGGATCATCATGCTCCCCTTAAACTCTTAGTGTGACATTTACAATCTGTGATCTTTGGTTTTCTCCTGAGCTGTGCCACTTAGTGGGAAAACAAGCTTGGTTGCCCATGCAACTGACTATAAGGGTGTACTCGCACTAGCAATTTGTTCTGTGCCCATGCATGTTTGTCCACATGTAACCCCCCAAAGTCTGCTTTGTTTGACTAGTGTGATCGCTCCATGCCAGGCCAACCATACAATGTTCTGGCCCACTTGGAAGAGGTGAGCCTGGGCACAGTTCAGTAGGATTCAGGAACAGTGTTATCACTAAACATGCCCGAGCACAGAAAACAGACATGATGTCAATGATGCAACAAGTCAACAACCTGAAACAGACTTTCTATTTTTAAAACTAAACTTAAAACATATCTTTTTAATATTGCCTTTTGTTGCTCTCATTCATTTTGTTTGTATATTGTACCATTTGATTTTAAGTATATTGTTACACAGTGTCCTTGGGTAACTTGAAATGTGCTTTCAAATAAAGTTTATTATTATTAAAAGTGTAGAAATCATACAGTTGCCGACCGAAAGACTTCAACTGACTTCTTAGCAGCATTGAAGAGGTTAAATAGCAGGCTACATGTGATACATTTACAAATGAAATATTTCTCAAAAGATATTGATCAATAATGAAGGGGTGTACTTAATATATTTGCTTTCACAAAAGAAAATAATATCCTTTAATTGGAAAAAAAAAAAATAACTCTATTTTTAGGCAATCCATGTCAACGTTTCCTTTCACAGGTTTGTAAAGACAGGTGTGGCAGACGACCAGGGACTTTGCCCCACAGGGACGCCTGGAGAAGGGAAGGACTGGGAGAGGGGCAATATCTTCCCTGGGGTGCAAGAGGGCAGCACCCCTGGATAGCATTTGAACCACCACCAGGGGGCACCTGGACAGCTCCAGAGCCTTGGCATACAGCACTTCTGCCACACCCAGAAGTGCTGGTAGAAGAGGAGCTGAACTCACATGCAGCACTTCCGCTACACCTGGAAGTGCTGCCGGATGTTAATTAGGAAGCACCTGGAGCACTTTTGGGTGCAGTATAAAGGAGGCCACCTCACTCCATTTGGGGAGCCGGAGTTGGGAGGCAGAGGATGGAGCTTGCAATGAGAGGAGTGGAGGCAGCAGAAGAGAAACAAAATATATATAACCATTTTACAGTCCCTCCCTTTCAAATATCCCAGAGGACAGTGGGAAAAGAATCTCTCACTCAACATCTCAGAAAAGGAGTGGAAGGTAGCAATGCAGAGAATTCACTCAAGCTCCATATGTGCAAAGCATACAATTATTCAAATCAAAGTTATATATCGAGCACATCTGTCTTGTTTAAAATTGTCCAAAATATTTCCTGGGCAAGACCCAACCTGTGAACGCTGCAATTAAGTTTCAGCCTCACTGGGCCACATGTTTTGGGCCTGCACCAAATTAACATAATTCTGGACAAATATTTTTAAGTGCCTTTCAGACAGCCTTGGTATCACAATCCCTCCTAATCCACTAACAGCTGTGTTTGGTGTTCTTCCAGATGGCTTAAAGTGGAGAAGGACAATCAAACTGTGATCGCCTTTACTACACTATTGGCACGTAGACGTAACTTGCTCAACTGGAAGAATCCTAACTCTCCTCTTTTAAGTCAGTGAGTAACTGATGTTTTATACTATTTGAAACTGGAAAAAATCAAAATCTCACTTAGAGGATCTGTGCAGAACTTTTTCAAACCTGGCAGGATCTAATCAATAAAATTTTAGAATAAGCTTTTAAACCATTGAGGAAGCAGATTCTCTCCCCATTTCTTTTTCTTCTCCATTTATCTTTATTCACTTATTAATTAATTTATTTACTTATTTTTATTAGCTTTAAGTTTTATTCTGCTGGCCATGCTGTCTTTCTCAGGGGTGGGGGTTGATTTGTTTTCAATCCTATTTTTGTAAAATTGATCTATTTGTATGGAATGATTACAATAAAATCAACAAAATAAAAAAAAAAGAAAAAGAAAAGAGAGTCAAAAAAAGGACTGTGAATATTGTTGTTGGTTTGGGCACTGTTTGGTGTTGTGTGCAGGAAAAGAAAATAAAAGTGTGTGCTTTAAGCACATTGTGAGTCAGTGTCTCAGTGTGCAATTCATATATCTATATGAAAACATTTGAACTTATAACAGATGAAATGTGACAATTTTATGAAGATTTTCTGTGTCTGCACCTCCCTTTCAGAACCTTACTTGCCTGTTATTATACAGGTTGAGTCGCCACAATATTTATGAATTATCTGCCTATTTATATTATTCATTGCGTGCTCTGCACTTGTCCTGTGTTTATATTTTTGTTGCAATGTGGTGGTCCTGTTAAATGTAACTTATTGGACAGAATAATCAAATACATTAAAGATATCTAGACGAGAACAGGTCATTTGGCCCAACAAAGCTTGCCAGTCCTATCCACTTAATTCCTCCACAATAACATCAAGTCACGTTTTGAGGACACCTAAAATCCTACTGCCTACCACACTACTTGGTCACTAATTCAATATATCTCCACACATCCATCTGAATATTCTCATTTTTTAACATATAACACCTTCTCCTGTGCTCATTTTACTGCCCATGTCTCATCTCCATACGTCATTGCTGGTTTTACCCCTGTCTTAAAACCCCCACCTTTAGCCTTCACCTTAATTCTTCAATCACACTATACTCCTGATACTGTTCCATTCCCGTCAATCTTTTTCACATATGTCGATACCACTTCAACCTACATTCCTGTACTTTCATTACTGTACTTTCCCACTTTCGTTGTAGTTCTGATTTGTCTCATTTCTTATTTAGTCCTTTTTTGTAACTCCACACATCCATCTCAACATTCTCATTTCTGTCTCATGTAACTTCTTCTCCTGTGCTCCCTTAGCAGCCCATGATTCAGCTCCATAAATTATTGCTGGTCTTACCATTGTCTTAAAATTCTTACTATTAACCTTTGCCTTAATTCTTCAATCACAAAATATTCCTGATATCTTGCACTTGTGGGTTATCTTTGCATCTAAATCTCCATTTTGGGGTACCACTGCTCTTAGATATTTAAACTTATCAATTCTTTTCAGTAGCTCTCCCTGCAGGCTAACTTCTAAATCCTGATCATCATTAAATCTCAGATATTCTGTTGTCTTCCTATTTATCTTCATTCCTCTATCTTCCAAATCCCTTCTCCATTCTTCCAATGTCCTCTCCACTTTCTCCTTTCCAGTACCACCAACACAATGTCATCAATGAAAAGCATATCCCAAGGGGATTGTCTTTTATCCCATGACTCAATAAATCCATAATCACATCAGAGAGGTCAAGACTTTAAGAAGATTCCCTACTTCAGACCACCTCTACCTGAGATCTTATCTGTTACCCCAAAACTGCCTTTAATCCGAGTCCTTACTCCTCATACACTTCTCCGGTCCACCTGTCTGTCTCATGTACCTCCAGACCTCTTGACGTGGCACTCTAGCATATGCCTTCTCCAAATCAACAAACACCATATGCAGAACTTTTTGTTCTTCTCGATCCTTCTCTCAGCTGCTCAATGCAAAGACTGCAACACTTGTTCCTCTCCCTGGCATAAAACCAAACTGCTCCTCCTCTATGGTGGTCTCTTCCGAAACCCTTCTCTGTATAACCCTTTCCCGAATTTTGATTATGTGTGACATCAGCTTTATTCCTCCTTCCTTATTCTAATCTAGGTGAACTTCTTCCTGTTGCCATATCTAATGTCTCTTTACCTACTCTTGATACAGCTTTGCTATTCTTCTTCCATCACTCCTCCACACTCTGTAAGGACTACACTTCATTTCAAATTTTCTCCTTAAACCTGTTCTTAAGCTCTCCCTTTTTAAATCTGCACCACTTTATCCTTGGTGATGCTTGCTCTAGTTTTATTCTTCTGCTGAGTATGATCTGCCAGTCTAGTCCATCACCACCTCTTTTTTTGCACTGTCACACTTTCCCCACCTTATAATTCTTTCTCTCTTTGAAATGAGATCTTCTACACATTTGAAAGTCTATTTGGCTTTTGCTTCCTCCTCTACTGTGAGTCACAAGCTGTTTTTTTTCTTTCAAAAAATGTGTTAACTATTATAAAATCAGATGCCATGGAAAAATCTACTATCCTCTTCCCTTCCTCATTTCTCTTCCCTACTTCCCACCCTCCATGTCCCCCTCTTTATCATCGCTCTACTCTTTCCCACAGGCCCATTTAAATCACCACCAACAATCACCTTTTCTCCCTTTTGTACTGCTCTAAGCTCTTCATCTATTTGTGCCCAGAAAACATACTCCTCCTCTTCCTCACAGCCCACTTGAGGAACATATGCACAAATAACATGAGCGACAGTCTCACCAAGGCTCAACTTGACACTTCTGACCCTATCTCTTCTCCTATTTACACTGGCAAGCCTATCTTTTAGTTCTTTGGATACTACTAGACCTACACTGTTTCTCCCAGCTCATTTGCTCTACCATACAACGACTTAAAGCTTACTACCAATTCTCTGCCTTATTCTCCTTGGTTCCTGCACACACAACACTCCCAAGTTCCTATTTTCTATCAAATATGCTAGCTCTCTTCCTTTCTCAGCCATTGTTCCATTAATTCTGTGTCCCAGCTCTTACCCCTACCTTACCGTTTTTTTTTTCCTATCTCTGTCTTCTTTTGTTTCTTCTGAACTAACCTCTTTAGCTTGGCCCAGTAGGCTTCACTTATTTCCTGCAAAGGCCCCCTGTGGGTACCTCCTAGAATTTTCTGACGCTGATTGGACTAATTCCTTCATTAAAGTTTTGGCTATGTTTTATAGCCGGATGTCCTTTGTAATACTAACCCTCTCAATTTATCCAGGCTTGGGACCAGTGCCAAGTTGGACTGGCTTGCCTCCCTGTTAGCTAGATTGCTTTTTTCACATTGTCATTATGGGGTGTTGTGTGTAGAATTCTGAGGAAAAAAATGAATTTAATCCATTTTGGAATAAGGCTGTAACATAACAAAATGTGGAAAAAGTGATGCGCTGTAGCATGAGCCCCTCTATTGCCTTCTAGTGAGCCTCCTACCTGTTCTTAAAATAAACATTTTCTTCCTATGTAACAAACATGTACACCCTAGCTTTCTAATAGCTTCTTCCTCTTCATCCTCCTCTTCATTTTTTCCAACTTCTGTGTGAGGTTGATGTGCTTTATCAACCTTCTTCAAAGAACTCATTTTTGCACCTCCTCACCAGTCAAGCTTTTTTGCTTTATCCATCCACCTCCGTTTTGGACTCCCTTGTTTTCTCATCCCTGTACTTCCATCCCCATCACTCTTTTCCTATTGAAAGAATAAGAAGTTTCACAGAAGGTGATTTTGAGATATCCTGAAATGAATTTCACACATCTTAAAATGTATGCAAGGTGAATTAGATATATCCCAAAAGGTACTGTAGATATCTTAAAATACAAAAGACCATAATTTAAGATATTTGAAATTCATTTGAGATATCTTTAAATGTTAATTTGGCTTGCCATGCCATTGCTTCATCCTGTTCTGAAATAGTCAGACCATAACAAGAATAGGGAGCAAGGCCTTCAAAAGGTTCCACAAGCCTGGCTAGGATGCTTTTGCCTGTCTGAGAAAGGTCTCAACACAATGGGCATAACCTAAGCTTCAGTAGCCTGCAATAGTCTTTACAGGCACTAAAGGGTTGTAAGCCTCAAAAATAAACTTAAATACCCCAAAATAGCAAAAAGTGTCTCTGAAAGAAAGAAAACTGTAAAAACATTTGTTTGAAAAGTCAAATCCAAAGGAAATCTTTATAAATAAATTATATATTTATTCAAAAATAATGAAAATGTCACAAAGACTCAAAAAGAAGCAATAAAGAGTTGCGAAAAGACAATCCTGACTGAACAAGCCTGAATACACAGTCCAGAAAGAGAATTTCAAATAAGCAGAGCAGGAATGGAATAACATCCAGAAAATCCAAAGAAACAACAAAACACTAATGAAGATCTCCAAACGACTGACAACACAGCACACCTGAACACTCACAGCTTTGAGCTAAATAGCTGGGCTGAGGGCTTAGGTGTGGTGATGTCAGAGTGGTCCCACCTCCTGGGGTTCCACCCACAAAACACAAGGAACATATGAGAACAAACGTTCATACAAATACAAATAATATTTAAACATTAAATTAGTAAAAAAGGGAGAGCAAGGAAAAACACTTTACATGAATGTAAACAGAAACCAATAAAAAGGAAAAATAACAAATAACAGCAAAAACATTAAAAACACAAGAAATAAATGTAAGCCAGGGCAGTAAGCCTGCCTGAACCATAACACATTCTGTGGTTAAGACAGAGCAGACGTCTTTCCCTTGGGTTATGGTGCATCTGGTAAGAATTCAATTATATTTCCTGTGTGAGGGTAATTCTCCTGGCATTCGTAACACTTGTATATGAAACAAGTAATAGTTTGCAATAATTACTAATTAAAAGTATTAGACCTGCAACACAGTGCAAATCTATAAAGACATTAATAGATTTATGATGAAAACTCTGTAGTACTAGGGTGTTGTATCGTGATAGCCATTATGAATGTACTGAAAAGTCAAGCAAAATGACACCTTTTATTGGCTAACTAAAAAGATTACAATATGCAAGCTTTCGAGGCAACTCAGGCCCCTTCTTCAGGCAAGATGTAATCAGCATGGTAATGATGAAAACTCCAAAGGTGTGAGAACTTGAAGTTTGATTCTAATCAATTGGGTGTTTTTGTTTCAAACATCTTCCTGTTCCACTTTGTCCAACTTCATATTGTTCAGTGTCTCTCTGCTCTTGTGGCAGTTAACTGCCATTATCGTCTCTTCTTGGCACCGAGATAAATGAATGGAAATGGCTGAAAATCTTAGCAGCATGATGACAAGTTGAGGTGATTTTTAGAGAGCAGGCAAGGCTCAGGCCTTCAAACCAGAGGAATTACAGTAGCCTTTTAAATTCCCAGTGTAAAACATTCTAACATTCAGCTTTATGAGCTCTTGAAGATACTAACATTTGTGACACTGTATCTTTTTGCACGAGTAGTGCTGACAATTAAAAACTAAAGTTACACAGGCAGACAGATGTGTAGATGTGCTTTGATTTTTATGAATAAGGACATCTTGGACATGCTTGTGATTAATATCTAATGGTGGTGGTGAAAAAACTGAAACTGACAGCCTGTCAGCTCCTATGTATACCTGTAAGCTTAAATTAAATATAACGCCTGATCGCCCCTCTGGTTTACAGCTGGGTGTAGTCGGGTGGCCCAGTTTATCCCTCTTTCTTCTCCTAAGCACTGGGGTGAGAGCTCTGAAAGTATTGGTGACCTAATTGTCCTTAAGATTTACTCAACAAGTCCAGACCTCTGGGCTTAGCACTTGGAGACGGGATGTGCTCACCTTTTGGCCCAGTCGTTCTGTAATTCTCATCCTATCAATGAAACTTCTGTATTAAACACCCCACACCTGAACCTTTTAAACCAGAAAAACTTAAAGCCAGACTAATGTTTATAATTGTAATATCTTATTTATTTTAGTACATGCCAAAATACAACAAAAGAACTTTAGGGAAATGAATTGTAATAAATATACAAAGAAAACATACTTCTTATCTGATATTAAGCCCTTATTAGCACAGTTAAAGAATAAGTTAAAAAGACATGTGCCTGACAACTAATTAACACTGATTCTTTTCTGCCTTCCTTTATTTAATTCAACAGTCCTTCAGTGTAATACTGCCCTTCCAAGAAACACAGCTAGGAAGAAATAAGGAAATTCCAGCACTAACCATCTTAATCAAAACACGTGTAGCTAATATCTTCAGCACTGCTGCTTTTCTTGCCCTAATTTTGATGTTATAATAAATATATGCTCTCTGGCCACTTTATTAGGTACACCTCACTAGCACCAGGTTGGACCCCCTTTTGCTTTCAGAATTGTCGTAATTCTTTGTAGCGTAGATTCAACAAGGGGCAAGAAACATTCTTCAGGGATTGTGGTCCATATTGACATGATAGCATCATGCAGATTTGTCGGCTGCACATCCATGAAGAAAATCCCCTGTTCCACCACAACCCAAAGATGCTCAATGGGATTGCGATCTGATGACTGTGGAGGCCATGTGAGTCCAGTGAACTAATTGTCATGTTTAAGAAACCAGTTTAAGATGATCTGAGCTTTGTGACATGGCGTGTTATCCTGCTGGAAGTAGCCATCAGAAGATGAGTACACGGTGGTCACAAAAGGGATGGACATGGTCAGCAACAATACTTGGGCTGTGGCATTTAAACAATGTTCAATTATTACTAAGGGACGCAAAGTGTGCCACAAAAATATCCCCTGCACCATCACACCACCAGCACCAGCCTGAACCACTGCTAGAAGGCAGGACGGATCCACACTTTCATGTTGTTGACACCAATTTCTGACCTTACTATCCAACCTAAAACTGTTTAGGAGGAAATGCAAGCCACACAAGAAGAAGGCCATTACCTTTGGTTTGAATACTTTGGCAAGGTCAGCCATCAGAATGATATACCCTGCTGATGCTTACTTCATTTTTTTATTCTTTCAATAAACAGTGCAATTCCTTATCAAATGCTTCCTTCTTATGAGGTCTCCTGTGTTTCCTGCCCACTTTGGACTCTGAGAAAACCATTTTGCATTGCACAAAGTTGTTCTCTCTTCTTATACACAATCCCTCCAATCACCAATACACCAGCAGCACTGCCACAGTCACTCCTATTCCCCAGCTCGCTCCACTGCCTTGTGCTGGGCTCTCTTGCTTTCCCTCATTATTATTTGAACCTGTAAATCAAACACAACAGGCACATTGTTAATACAAATTTGGCACACTTAAGCATTTAAAACAGAAATTCCAGCAATTTCACAGACTATAACATTGATGGAATCCAAAGGCATAATGACTAATTTTCCTATTTGTTAAAGTGTGTTTACTAAAAGGATTCCTAAAACTGTAAGATGGGTGAACTCACTCTGGATGCACACCTCAATGTAGAGGACACAGGATTTTATTGTATATTATCCCCTTATTTCTTTGTCTTACTGAACTTGTTGTTTAATTGTTAAGTGTTTTTGTATTGGTTACCTGTGCCATTTAGAATTAACTTTAAAATACTGCTAATCTCTATATATGTAAAAAGACAAAATATCCAGTGCCCAGCCTTGGGTGGACATAATTTTATCTGGGGCTTCATGTATAAATAGTGCGTACGCACAAAAATGTTGCATAAGCCCGTTTCCATGCTCACATTGCGATGTATAAAAACTAAACTTGGCGTAAACCCGTCCCGCACACATTCTCACGCCAGCACCCCCCCTCGCATATGTATGTTTTCTGCTCAGTTTTGCAAACTGGCGACCCATTCAGGGAATGTTCCTGACTCTGCTGTGTGCTTGCTGGGGCTGGCGCGGCCTTGGATTGATAGATGGCTGGAATAATTAAATATGTACTACGAAGATATTTCAGTGTTCCTTAAAAGTTTGGAAGAATTGGCGTTCTAAGCTTTAAATCTGTGTTATTTGTTGAAATATTTAGTTATTGAGCTTAGCTTCAACTTGTTTCTAAAAACAAAGTTAAACAGAAGCAATTTGTCAGTGGTGCTAGTTTACGAAGGAATGTTGAAGATGTGGGCAGTAATGTGTTACAAGTACTGCATTCATAGTACAGTACTTCAACAAATTTCTGAGAAAAAAAACAACTTTTCTCAGTAGTTTATGGCAGTAATACTTTTTATTTTTACTCAAGAATACTTCCACTTAGTTGATCGAGCTGCCCTGTGGGACATTTTGAGGGTTTGCAGGATCCCCTCAAGGTTGCTGGATATCATGGCCGGTCTGTACACTGGTACTGTGAGTGCTGTACAGGGTGGAGGCATGACCTCTATGTTTTTCCCAGTTGATTCTGGGGTTCGTTAAAAGTGTGTTCTTGTTCCTACTCTGTTCAGTGCTTGCATGGACTAGGTGTAGGGCAGGGTCGTGGGGTCCAGCGGCTGTGAGCCATCTGTTGGCGAAGAAAGATTCACTGATCTTGACTTTGCTGATGATGCTGTGATCTTCGCGGAATCAATAGAGGCTCTGATTTGAGCTCTCAAGAAACTGAGCAAGGAGTCTGTGTGACGATGCGAGTCCACTCCAGGCTCCCTCTGCGCATATGAGAACCTCTCGAACCCAACACTGTCGATAGTTATGACTGAGCTCAGCTGACTAATGGGGACAAATCTCACATGGAGCAAGGGGATCGTGGAAAAGTGCCAAGGTGCTTTTATTGAAACAATCCAAAACAAAAACAGTGTCCACAGTGCAGAGTCCCATATGCCCATAAATAAATCCTTAAAAAAACAAGTGAAAAGTGGGAGTTAAAACCATAATAAATAAATCCAATAAAACCAGAGGTTAAAATGCAGTCACTAACTCCTTCCAATCTCAGCCCATCTCCTTCTTTGTCTCCCTGGCTCACCCATTACTTGCAAGGCCGTCGTAGACTTGGCAGCCACGAACTCCTTTCTTCCGACCCCCATCTCAACTGCCTCTAATCTGCGCAGCCAGACTGTCTGAAGTCGGCTCACCTCCTGTCCTCCTTTGCGCTCCCACAGTCACACCTTGGATGCATAGGGTGGTCATCTGCCATGCTGTTCCCACTTGATGTAAATATTCAGTGGGGTGAACCAGCCCCTAGAGCGCAACAGCCTATGCTCCTTTGCGGGGCCCCAGTTCATGCGACTTTTCCCTTCTAGAGGGCCAGATCGTCCTCCCAAAACTACTCTTCAGTCGTCTTCAAACCTCTCCTTTTTCTCTTCTCAATCTCCGATTTTCGATCCTCAATCCCCTTCCCCCTGTGCCGGCATGTAGTTATATGGCTCCATGGGGGCAGTGCCTTAATCACGCACCGCTGGAAGCTGATGAAGCAATTGAGAATGATTGCACCCGCACATGCAGATGCGACTTGCCCCAATTACCTCATCAACTCCCCTGGTCATGCAATCACGCCCACGGAGACTGACACAGCTGTTGGGATTTAAAACTGGTCATTCTTTTGAAGCTGCGGACCCACTATACCACAGTCTGAGTGTCTGGTCTTGCGAGTGTCCTGATAAAAATTAATGACCTCTTGGGCACAGCCATCAGCAGTGTGTCTGTCTGCGGAGAGAATGTCAACCTTGTCGAGAGGTTTACTTAACACGTGTTGTGTTTTTACACGTAAACCAACAGTATAATAGTAAGTTAATAAAGAAAGACACAAATACGGCAATTACCAAACTTCCACCATTTTATGTATAGAAACAAGTTCCGGCTGTAACGTGCACCTTAATACCAGGGTGCAGGCACATAACACATTCAATGCAATAATTTGAAACATTAAATAGAACTTATATTTAGTATTAAATTTTTACATATACATAACAACACGGCAGTGACATTCATGTCTCTGGTGACTCTTCCTATGAAGTCAGTAGATGTATTGGGAGAGCATGGGGGGACATGAGTTCGCTGCAAAGAGGAGTGAGGATCTCCCGATATATGTGCAAAAGAACGAAGGTCCAAGTCTTTAGAGTCTTGGTGCTTCCTGCCTTACTTGGTGGGTGTGGCAACACGCTGTACCAGTGCATGCTCCCCAACTAGACCTGATCTGACCTGACAATTATACTTCTAAACAAAAATAATATGCTTTTGCTCTGTTACATTTCTCTTAACCTGGTTAAATTACAATTGGATTTTTCATATTTAATGTTTTAACTTTCTACTGCGAAGAACAAGCAATAACCCCCTCACCATCAGCTGGCTTAGTTTGAGAACTTCATTGGTCATCTATCTATCTATCTATCTATCTATCTATCTATCTATCTATCTATCTATCTATCTATCTATCTATCTATCTATCTATCTACTGTTAACCAATATCAAGGCATCATAATTGTCTAATGACTTAGCTTAATTAAGTCATAACATTCTCCAAACATTAAAGGTGGGGGACACACTACTCAGAAGGTTTAAGCTATGAAAGAATGGTCAGTTAAAATGAGGAAAAAAATGAGTTG
Source organism: Erpetoichthys calabaricus (assembly GCF_900747795.2). Classification (NCBI taxonomy): domain Eukaryota; kingdom Metazoa; phylum Chordata; class Cladistia; order Polypteriformes; family Polypteridae; genus Erpetoichthys; species Erpetoichthys calabaricus. Next base: position 45,668,775 of record NC_041409.2, read on the forward strand.
TCATCTTTGTACACCAAAATGGTTAAAAAATTCATTGCAAACCATCTCCTCCTTTTTGTGTACATCGCTGATTTTCTCATGTTGTGGAGCTAACTTACAAGCTTTTTCCAGACAGGTCTGCTTGTTTTTAGATTAGCACTTCAGTATCAATGCTGGTCTCGAAGCATCACTAACTTGCAGCTGTGCTAATTATAAAATATTAAATACTATTCTTAGGAGATACTAGATTCAATACTAGCAAATTACTAGCTGTTATTATTATTAGACTGTTATTACTATTAATGATTATTAATGTCATATTAATATTGCTTATTATTAACATAAATTTGTCTTATTATTATTTATTTATTTTTAACATCTCTAGGATGCCGTGATTCTACATTTGCTTGAAGTGACAGAGCTTGTCAGCAGCACTGCAAGGTAAATGTGGCACAGCTGAAAACAATGCTTTTAACAGGTGGAAGTGCTCACATTACCTTGTCTTAAAATAAACAAAAAAATAAACAAACTAATGCAGGGCTGGCTCATGGCAGGTGCAAAGGGTGCTTGGCATACAGGTGCCAAAGACAGCAACTGAAAAAGGCACATTAATTCTTTAATTTATATATGCTTTGCATTTCTAAGAAGAGTACAGTTGCATTTTCGAAAATGCAGAAAACCTTCTCACTTTGCTTTTTTTTTTCTCAAGAATAGTTGATAATTATTTCTACGTTGAAATATTTAAAAAAAAATATTGAGCTGTCCATAATTAAAAAAAAATTGTAACTTTGATTTTTTTGCCATTTCACCCAACCCTAATTAATTTATGCCATAATACCAAACAAAGGATGAAGTCCAGACCTGATAGACAGACAGACGGAAATGAAAGGCAATATATGATAGATAGATAGATAGATAGATAGATAGATAGATAGATAGATAGATAGATAGATAGATAGATAGATAGATAGATAGATAGATTCCACAGTCAACTGTTAGTGGTATTATAACAAAGTGGAAGCAATTGAGAACCACAGTAACTCAGCCACAAGGTGGTAGGCCATGTAAAATCACAGAACGGGGTCAGTGCATGCTGAGGTGCACAGAAGTTGCCAACTTTCTGCAGAGTCAATAGCTACAGACCTCCAAAAGCTCAAGAACAGTGCAGCATAGAGCGAGAGCTTCATGGAATGGGTCTTCATGGCTGAGCAGCTGCATCCAAGCCTTACATCACCAAGTGCAATGCAAAGCACCAGATGCAGTGGTGTAAAGCACACCACCACTGGACTCTAGAGCAGTGCAGACATGTCTTCTGGAGTGACGAAAAATGTTTCTCTGTCTGTCTGGCAATCCGATGGACAAGTCTGGGTTTGGCGGTTGCCAGCAGAATGGTACTTGCATGACTGCATTGTGCCAAGTGTAAAGTTTGGTGGAGGGGGGATTATGGAGTGGGGTTGTATTTCAGGGGTTGGGTTTGGCCTCTTAGTTCCAGTGAAAGGAACTCTTAATGCTTCAGCATACGAAGCTATTTTGGACAATTTCATGCTCCCAACTTTGTGGGAACAGTTTGGGGGTGGCCCTTTCCTGTTCCAACGTGACTGCGCACCAGTTCACAAAGCAAGGTCTATAAAGGAATGGATGAGCAAGTTTGGTGTGGAGCAACTTGACTGGCCTGCACAGAGCCCTGACCTCAACCCGATAGAACACCTTTGGGATGAATTAGAGCGGAGACTGCGTGCAAGCTAGGCTTTCACATCCAGCATCAGTGCCTGACTTAACAAATGCTCTCCTGGAAGAATGGTTCAAAAATTCCCATAATTCTCCAAAACTTTGTGGAAATTTCTTCCCAGAAGAGTTGAAGCTGTTATAGCTGCAACGGGTGGGCCAACTCCATATTAAAGTCTATGTATTAAGAATGGGATGGCAATATAGTGTAGACAGACAGACAGACAGACAGACAGACAGACAGACAGACAGACAGACAGACAGACAGACAGACAGACAGACAGACAGACAGACAGACAGACAGATAGATAGATAGATAGATAGATAGATAGATAGATAGATAGATAGATAGATAGATAGATAGATAGATAGATAGATAGATAGATCCTGTTGGTGGAATGGGGAAGTACAAAAGAGTATACAAAGGAAGAGGTTGGTGAAAAAGGTGGATAGTCACAGAGATGCAGAAAGTAGACAGGAGTACAAGGAGATAAGGAGTAAGGTAAAGAGAGAGGTGGCAAAGGATAAAGAAAAGACGTATGATGGGTTGTATGAGAGGTTGGACATTAAAGAGGGAGAAAAGAACATGTACCAATTGGCTAGACAGAGTGACCAAGCTGGGAAAGATGTGCAGCAGGTTAGGGTGATAAAGGATAAAGATGAAAACGTACTTACAAGCGAGAAGAGGGTGTGTTGAATAGATGGAAAGAGTACTTTGAGAGGCTAATGAATGAAGAGAATGAGAGAGAAAGTAGGTTGGATGATGTGGAGAATAGTGAATCAGGAAGTGCAACGGATTAGCAAAGAGGAAGTAAGGACAGCTATGAAGAGGATGAAGAATAGAAAGGCTGTTGGTCCAGATGACACACCTGTAGGAGCATGGAGGTGTTTAGGAGAGATGGCAGTGGAGTGTTTAACCAGATTGTTTAATGGAATCTTAGAAAGCGAGAGGATGCCTGAGGAGTGGAGACGAAGTGTACTGGTACTGATTTTTAAGAATAAGAGGGATGTACAGAGCTGTAGAGGGGGATAAAATTGATGAGCCACAGAATGAAGTTATGGGAAAGAGTAGTGGAAGCTCAGTTAAGAAAGGAGGTAATGATTAGCGAGCAGCAGTATGGTTTCATGCCAGGAAAGCGCACCACAGATGTGATGTTTGCACTGAGGGTGTTGATGGAGAAGTACAGAGAAGAAAGGGGCTCAGAAAGAAATGGAAAAGAAAACTAAAGCTACATCCAAACCCAGAGCAGCAAGTCCAAGTTCAAACTCAAGGTACGGCCTTTCAGAGACTGACCTGGAACAGATGGGCGAAAGCCCTGACTCCTCAGGACCACGGTCCGCTGCATCATCTCCAGTTGAGAGCGAAATGGGGAGCAAATGTACAAGTGACGCAGGTTACAATAGCTCGCCAATTGGAGAAGATCATTTGAAACTGGAAAAGGCCCTGCAGTCCGCGCTGTCACCTAGTCCACGCGAGCCGGGAACATCAGCTGTAATAGAGCCCGCCGCTTCACCTACGGTGTTTGAAAGCAGAAATGACCTGTCTGAACTGAAGGTGATGATCACTGCACTAAAGCAAGATATAAAGAAAAGCGAGAAGGCAAGTGAGAAGCTGCTACGGCGGGAGCTGCAAGAGCTGCGGCAGGATAATAAAGACTCGGAGAAACGCATATATATCCACTTTGAGGCAGCCTTTAATGCTATGCTGGAGGAGCACATCCAGGAAAGCGCGTCTAAAATGAGCACACTTGCCAATCAGTTGGAGGATGTTAAGCAGGCATTCACGACATGAATTGAAATAGCCGAAAATCTAGCATCCATCGCTGATGGAAAAGCAACAGCTGCCAGTTCCGAATGCAAAAAACTCGGAGACAGACTCGCTGCTCTGGAAAATGGAAACAGAAAGAATAATATTAGAATCGAAGGTCTGCCTGAGAATTGTGAAAGTCCAAACGCAGTGAAATTCACAGCTGAACTATTTTCTAAAATAATTGGAGAGGACTTTAAGTCAGATACCGAGATAGCAGCAGCTTATCGCATATGCGGATCAAATACCTTTAGACCTAGGTCTTTTATTATCCGCTTTGAGAGATTATTATGTAAGATAGAAGTGATGGCACTCCTCAGACGCAAGCAAGAGATTATATTTGAAAATAACCACATTCGTATTTTCCCTGATTTCTCTCCCGCAACAGCTGCTAAACGTGCAGCCTTCTACAACATTAAACAGTGGTTACGGCAAGCCGATATCAAATACAGCCTCTTGTACCCTGCCAAACTGAAAGTGGATGTTCAAGGCCAATATGCTGATCCCGACACTATTCTGAAACACAAAAGTAAGTCACATCCTGTCATGGCATGGCAAGGAGATATCACCTGTTATCTGATCCACTTGTAATGATACGGGTATTATAATTATACATCCTTTTCATTACTTGGACGCTTTCTGTTTATGTTTTAATTACAGTTATAGATGTATGTGTGGAAGAAATTAACCCTTTTTTTTCTTACTACCCTAAAGGAGACTGTTTAACATCATACCCTTGGTTTATTGTTATTATTGCATTAAGACTTATTATGCTTATCCCTGACCACTTTCTAACACCATCCCCTGGGTTTATTATCTTATTACTTTAAGATTGCTGAATGTTATATTATATATTTTATGTTTATAGTTTGTTAATGATTATTTATAATAGTAGATTGTTAATGATTATATTTTAGGCATATAGTATTTAGATTATATTGGCAATAGATACTGTATCTCTATTTTTTAATCCTAAAACACCGCTGCATGGAGGATTGTTTTGCTTTGGACGTGCTCTGTCTCAAGGTATGTCAGAGGACCGAGACTTTGTGAAGTGGGGTCCAGCCCACGTGGGGATGCAAAAGGGAGGGGTGGGGGATAAGGGGGGAAGAGAAAGAGAGCAGTCTATATCTAATCTATCCCTTTAATCTTTATAATTATACCAGTTAAGACTATAAAATGACATCAAGAACTCAGAATCATTATCTCCATGATGGGATAGTCAACTTTGTGAGCTGGAATGTTAAAGCCCTGAATCACAAATTAAAGAGAAAGAAAGTACTCTCTCACCTAACAGGTTTAAATGCTAAAATAGTATTTTTACAGGAGACCCATTTAGTAAGCAAGGATCAGTTCCGTCTGCAAAAGGATTGGACTGGCCAAATGCTCCATTCTAGCTTTACAAAGAAAACTAGAGGGGTGGGAATTCTCATACATAGAACAGTCCCATTTGTAGCATCAGATGTAGTATCTGATCAGAAGGGAGATATATGATGGTCATGGGCAATTTATTTAACTGTAAAATGATCTTGATAAATGTTTATGCACCTAATGTCGATGATAAGGAATTCATACAAAATGTATTTGCATCCATCCCCAATGTGAACACTCATGAAATTATAATGGCCGGGGACTTTAATTGTGTTTTAAATCCACTCTTAGATAGAGCTCCTGTCACAGGGGGGACAACATCTAACACTGCAAAGATAATTACACAGTTTGTAACTGACCACAACTTATCAGACCCCTGGAGGTTTCTAAACCAAAACTCAAGAACATATTCTTTCTACTCACCAGTACATCATTGCTACTCAAGAATAGATTATTTCTTTATAGATAATAATTTCTTGCCTACGATTAAATCTTGCAAGTACAATGCTATTATTATTTCCAACCATACACCTCTGATCTTGGAGCTAAAATTACTATGCCCCACACACTCACCTCGTAGATGGCGTCTTAACCCGCTTCTATTAGCAGAAGAGAACTGTACAGAATTTATATCCAAACAAATCAGTTTCTTTCTAGAGACAAACACATCCTCAGAGGTCTCTGCAGGAATACTCTGGGAAACTCTAAAGGCCTTCTTAAGAGGACAGATTATTTCATATCTTTCCCACAGGAATAAATTAGAAACCAAGAAAGTATCAGAATTAAAAAGCGAAATTACTAGAATAGATGAAGAACATACCAGGCTTCCAAGCGAGGCTCTACACAGGAAAAGACAGGTTCTACATTCAGAACTCAACCTCTTGACAACTAAAGAAACTGAACAACTGATTTATAAATCCAGACATCATTACTATGAACACGGCGAGAAAGCTAATAAGCTTTTAGCTCAACAAATCCACAAGCAAGTTCGCAATGCAATCCCAGAAAACATTGACCGCATCAACAATTTAAAGAGATTGTTATTTTCATGGGAATTGTTACATATGCATTATTTTCATTTTTACTTTAAATCTTTTGTAAAAACAATATTTGTCTTTTATTTCCTGCCCTGGGCATGGTGAAATTTCTTTCTCGCGGCACTCATTATGCTGCTTGCGTTGTGAAGGGGGGGTCTGAACGCACGCTGAAGAGATGGGATCGGTTCAGTTGGTGTCTTGCTGCTGCTGCTGGCTAGCTGTGTGCTGTGCTGGTCGCGCTTTGCATCAATTACTTAAAAGCCTGTTCAGCAGCTGTCCTTTTGCCACTCACTTTGAGAAGGGGGTGGTGCTGAATGCACGCTAAGCAGAAGTGGACAAATCAGCTACAGGCTGCTTCTACCAAGATGCCTGTTCTGCTTGTCGTTCTGAGCGTTCTGAAAAGGGGGGGGGGGGGGGTGAGGGGTGAACGCACGCTAAGGAGAAGTGCTTGGATCATCTGCTGGGTTTTTGCAGCTGCTCCTGGCAAGCTGTGTTATCAGCTTCTCGCCAAACGCATTCCAACAACTGCTAGGTTAGATGTCAATGAACTTGTTTTAAATTGTTTGTAAGTAGGGCGTGTCATCAAAGTGTCTGTCCGAGATCATCCAGTCTCGATCGCTTCGCTCAAACAATGGAGGCATGCTATGCTCCTGCCACTTCTAAGGGGTTGGAGCTGAATGCACACTAAGGAGAAGTGGACTTTGTATTGGCTTTGTGCTGCTTCTGCCAAGATGCTTGTTCTGCTTGTCGCTCTGTGTGTCAATCATTTAAAAGCCTGTACAGCAGCTGCCCTTCTGTCTCACTGCCTTATCTTGTGTGATGCTATAATGTTTTATAATAGAGAGATGTTACTCATATCCTTAGCCCGACATCCACACATCATATGTGTTTACAAAGTAAGTTTTAATAAGTTTACATGTGTTTAAAGTGTGTGTGTGTGGGGGAGGTATTTTAAGGCTTAAACTATAAAAAAAATGTGGTCTTTCTATATCCCGGATTTTCACCTATTGCGGCTGGGTCTGGAACGTAACTTCTGCGATAGGCGGGGGATCACTGTACAGGCAGCAGTGAAGCATGGAGGAAGTTCCTACAAGTCTGGGGAAAATAGAGCTGTTGATTGGGTCAGAATGAATCCTCAATTATGAGACATAACAAGAAGATTTACATCCATGATACAATCCCATGAGGAAAGCATCTGATCAGCCCCATCCTGAATGGCTCTAAACATCAGGCCAAGAACATCAAGAACTATGATTAGGAAAAAAAACAAGGGGATCTGCCACAGATGGTATGGCCATCACTTAGCCCTGATCTACACATCATGGAGACTGTCTGGGATTTCATGGAGAAATGGAAGTGAATGAGATGACTGCCAGACCTATGGCAGACCTGAGGGAACTGAGGCTGGTTGAAAGAGTGGGCACACCGGATATTGGTTGTGTTAGTTTTTCATGTTTTATTGCCATTTATACTTTTTTATATTTAAACGAGCTGTATATACCCGGCGTTGCCCGGGGCAGAAGTAACCTAATCGGTGAAACACTTACATATATACCAAAGTAAACCTAATCGGTCAAACAGTTACATATATAAAAAAACCGAACCTAATCGGACAAACAGCTAATCTATATACATAAGCAAACCTAATTGGTCAAACAGTTACATAAATACAAAAGCAAACCTAATCGATCAAACAGCTTCATATATACAGAAGCGAACCTAATTGGTCAAACAGTTATGCATGTGCAGAATGATTTTACAAACATTATGCGTGTTAACAATCATTAAAAAGAAAAGATTGAGGAACTGTTCTTCTATATGTGATGAAGCCACTAATCAGACAGATTTTTTTCAGGACCCAGCTGTTTCATAACTAAACTACTGCCACCCCAAAGTAATGCCTAATAGTGGTTTTTGGGGTAGCTGTGGAATAAAAAGGGTGTTTTTTAGTCAGTAAGAATCTGACAGTACCCTTCAGTACGGGCTGAAGGGTGCCTATGTAAGGTTTTACATCCTTCCCGTATGGAAAAAAAAACATACTAAACTTTTTTTTCATCATTACACATAATCTCAGTCAAATGGAAGTACGCATTCTCAATTTATTTTTATCTAATTTTTACTTTTTCACAAAGCCATCCCATGCCAATTTGTATGAATAAACTTTTGCTAGAGAGTTAGCAAAAGTTTATTCATGCACATATTTTAATACGGATAATCTATCTCTAATGAAGGTTCTCATTTTCATTCTAATTTAAAATAATAATAGATACTCATTTTTTTCTTCTGTTTTAGAAAAACCAATCTATGCCACCTACGTCTTCGTCAAGTCAGCTTCATCCAGCTTCATCACATATAGAAGAAGAGTTCCTCAATCTTTTCTTTTTAATGATTGTTAACACGCATAATCTTTGTAAAATTATTCTGCACATGCATAACTGTTTGACCAATTAGGTTCGCTTCTGTATATATGAAGCTGTTTCATCGATTAGGTTTGCTTTTGTATTTATGTAACTGTTTGACCAATTAGGTTTGCTTATGTATATAGATTAGCTGTTTGTCCGATTAGGTTCGCTTCTGTATATATGAAGCTGTTTGTCCGATTAGGTTCGGTTTTTTTATATATGTAACTGTTTGACCGATTAGGTTTACTTTGGTATATATGTAAGTGTTTGACCGATTAGGTTACTTCTGCCCCGGGCAACGGCGGGTATATACAGCTCGTATATATATATATATATATATAGCAAAATACCCGCGCTTCGCAGCGGAGAAGTAGTGTGTTAAAGAGGTTATGAAAAAAAAAGGAAACATTTTAAAAATAACGTAACATGATTGTCAATGTAATTGTGTTGTCATTGTTATAACTGTTGCTGTCTTTTATATATATATATATATATATATATATATATATAGAGATATATATATATATATATATATTATATATATAATATACACACACACATAAACATTTATATACATATACATATATATACATATCTACATATACACATGTACATATATATACACACACATACATAAACACACACATAAGACTTACTGAGTGAAACGGGCTTTCATTGACAATCATGTTACGTTATTTTTAAAATGTTTCCTTTTTTTTTCATAACCTCTTTAACACACTACTTCTCCGCTGCGAAGCGCGGGTATTTTGCTAGTATATATATATATATATATATATATACATATACACACATACATGCAGTTTTAATAACACAGAAATCAATATAAACATTAACATCATTATCATATGAGAATATGAAGTAATATATAAGAAGCACATTTCATATAAATATAAATTATTAAACAGTAAAATCTTCTTCTGTAATTTGCTACCGTGGCAATTTGTGTGTCTGTCCAGGATTTTAAATGACCTGTAGCTCGCAAACCGTTGCACCTATACACTTGAAATGTGGTACACATATAGTACGTCACGTCTACTATCCGCTTTATGGGTGATGATTGTTTTAGTCTTTTTATGTTTATTTTATTTTATTGTACAATCAAGTCCTATCTGCGCACAGCAGGGCAGCCGTGGGCGGATGTGTATGGTGTATTCACTCGATGTTATCGTGCATTGCGCTGTCAGTGGTATTTTGATAAAAGAATTTGAACAACATATAAGAAGCGTATAAATTATTAAACAGTAAAACATTAACATTTAAGAAGTAAAGTTACATTAAGTACTACTGCTGTGCCTTCGGGTATACCTCATTTTTTGTTTGCCCATTACATGCTTAAATGTATACATTTTTTGGTGCACCTACCCGAGAACACGCGACATATAACCGAGCGTGGGAGAAGCATGGATTTTAAACACGCGTTGAGTTGATGTGCTGGTCTCCCTCGTGAAATAACTGGTAATGTTTGACTAAAATCTACAGCGAATAAAACGACATTAGCTCCTATTTTTTTTTTTACGATCTCTGAGATGTTGCTTTTTTCGGTTCAAGGCTTCATAAGCTCTTTTATGTTCAATGTTGTACTTAATAAGTACTAATTATCCCAAACCATCATCTTTGAATGTTGCAAGACTTTCGCCTTGTATGTAGATCGGGGTAATTACATTCATTGCATTCCTAGTCTGAATCACAATCTGATTGTATGGGTGGTTACCTGGCACTGTAGGGTTGCCACCCGTCCTTTAAAATACGGAATCGTGCCGCGTTTGAGAATGAAATTGCGCGTCCCGTTTTGAATCAATACTGGATGGGATTTATCCCGTATTTTTTTTATCATTTTTTTTTTAAAGCAGCGTCTCATGCAAATCATCCCACACGCATTTTATGAAGATGCCTCCTTTCCTACTTTTGATTGGGTAATACTTGATGTCATCGTTAGTTTGATTGGTGTTTTTAACTGTCCAGTGAGTAGGGCGTGTCTTTCAACGGAATGAAAAAAAGGCCCACCCCACGACCCACCCATTCCATTTTTATATATATAGATATTTTTAATTTCATTATTTTTGAAAGCACTTCACTTACATAATTCTCACATATACCTAAGACTTTTACACAGAACCACACTATATAGACCGACAAAGCACCAAGCAAATGGCAAATACGGCCAAATTAAGATTTTGCTAACAAGCTCTATAGTTAACGCCTCCGTTTTTTCTCTTGTATTTGATGTACAGATACCTTTTCTGTTTCAGCTATTTTCTTAATTATCCACTAAGGAGCTCTATTACATTTCACAATGATTTTATGTTTGAGATGCACATGTCCTGGCCACACTGTTTCTCAGGCAACTGCAAATCCTTTCAGCTTTTTTCTTTTATAATGTGTTGTATCTGTTCAACATTTTCCTTTAAATTTAATTTAACACTCATAGTTTTAGAAAAATGTGTTCTGCCAGATTGCTCTCAAGCAAATTAAAATCTGATTAATGGATCTATACAATTTAATTTCCTAAACATTCTGAAGTCTGTCTTGATAATTTGAGAGATTAAGTCTACGGACTTCTTCTTGCATTGGATTTTGACACACTGACTTGCAAGAAATTGCCACCTACACTCCCATCTATGAACATACATTCCTCTGCTCAAACAAATGCAGGTTTTCCCAGTACATATTTCACATGTCTCTTTAAACTTAATGTTTTTCATTTTACTTTAAATTTTCATATTGGACTTTATTTAAAAACCAACCACAAGCAACCAAGAAAGTAACATTACAGGAGTTCACGCTAATAGCCTTACAACCCGATCGCTGTAAACACTTTTTTTAAATGAGTTTTAAGCACAGGGGAAAAAAAGAAACATTTGAACAAATCCAAACTTTATTTAAAAACCAACCATAAGCAACCAAGAAAGTAACATTGCAGGAGTTCACGCTAATAGCCTTACAACCCGATCGCTGTAAACGCACAAGGGAAAAAAGGAACATTTGAAAAATCTGTAATTTAATAAACCACCAAGAAAAGTAACATTGCAACAAATCACGCTACGAACCACTCGCTGTAAACACTTTTTTTTAATGAGTTTTAAGCACAGGGAAAAAAATGAACATTTGAAAAATCCGTAACTTAATAAACAACCAAGAAAAGTAACATTGCGACAATTCACGCTACGAACCGAAAAATGAACATTTGAAAAATCCGTAATACAAAAACTAACCATAAACCACCAAAAAAACTAACCTTGCATTTGTCGAGTTCTGGCATGAAGTGAGGAGGAACTGGGTGGAGAGGAGGTTACAGTGCTTAGAAGCCATGGTTAACTGCAAAGGCACACGAAATACTGTAGAGCACAAAGAGTTCACAGGTAAAGCACGCACGTCTGACTGAGAACAATGAACAGGGAGAGGCTGAACATGTGCTTAAATACAGTAATTGGCGCGTACGAACCGGAAAGGGAAATGAAATAGAGCACAAAGAGTTCACAGCGAAAGCACGCATGTGTGTGCAAGCACGCATGTCTGACCGAGAACAATGCAACACGTGCGGAAATCATCGGTGTGCACACACCGAAAGGGAAACTGGCTTGTTTGTATACCGAGTGTGTGGTCATGAACTTTTGGCGAACTTTTTGGTCGTAAACCGATTTGTACATGTAGCGAGACATTCGTGAACCGAGGTTCCACTGTATATATATATATATATATATATATATATATATATATATATATATATACAGTCATATGAATAAGTTTGGGAACCCCTCTCAGCCTGCATAATAATTGACTCTATTTTCAACAAAAAAGATAACAGTGTTATGTCTTTCATTTCCTAGGAACATCTGAGTACTGGGGTGTTTTCCGAACAAAGATTTTTAGTGAAGCAGTATTTAGTTGTATGAAATTAAATCAAATGTAAAAAACTGGCTGTGCAAAAATTTGGGTCCCCTTTTAATTTTGCTGATTTGAATGCATGTAACTGTTCAATACTGATTACTTGCAATACCAAATTGGCTGGATTAGCTCGTTAAGCCTTGAACTTCATAGACAGGTGTGTGCAATCATAAGATGTTCCTAGGAAATGAAAGACATGCCACTGTTATCTTTTTTGTTCAAAGTAGAGTAAATTATTATGCAGGCTGAGAGGGGTTCCCAAACTTTTTCATATGACTGTATATATATTGTGGCACACGCATGCATGGGAAGCAGCGGGGGGAGGGGTCTAGTTAATGTTGAAACTCTGGTGTCTAGGACAAATCACGTGTGAATTTCCCATTGGGATTAATAAAGTATCTATCTATCTATCTATCTATCTATCTATCTATCTATCTATCTATCTATCTATCTATCTATCTATCTATCTATCTATCTATCTATCTATCTATCTATCTATCTATCTATCTATCTATCTATCACTAATGCCTCTTCTCTCTCCTTTCAGGACCAAGTAAGACCCAGTCCACTTCCTCTTCTGGCTCCAGACCACAACCTCCTACGAGCTCTTCCTCCACCTATTCTATAAAACCCACCAGCTCTGCTCTGCAATTCAGTTCTGTTTTGTGACTCAGTCTTTCATGATTACTTGGAGGAGTATTATGCAGCTTTTCTTTTTTAGCAACCTCTGCAATATAAGGGGTGGATCCCTCCAAACCTTTACCGTTGTTCTTTGCTTTCTTTACAATATATAAAGTCAAAAAAACATTTTTAATTGGAGCCCAGCTGGACATCCAAATGAATTTCAAAAAGTGTATAAGCTACAGTATATCAAGAAGGGAAGAGAGCAGTGTCAGAGGAGATCTGAACCACATTTTTCTTTTTTAAACTACTAGGCTTGGATCGGTTAGCTGGCAATATACATATATACATATATATATATGTGCAGTTATTGCAGTTATCATAATTCTATAATCCTTGTGTTTATCAATAAATTGAATAATTCTCTTCCTTAAAACAAGTGGGCCTCAGTTACTGTGATATAAGTCTAAAGGCTGGAGACCCCTTCCTACAACAGAGCAACGTAAGGTAAATAAAGTAGGAGCCTTGTCGATTTATTGGATTAATCCTGCATTATTATGATATCTTCCTAGGTAGCCGTCTTATTAATTGTTAATCAATCAAAAATTCCTGCAATGGGCTGATGCACTATTCAAGGGTCATTCCTGTCTGTGTTCACTTACTTTAATAAGTTTTAGCTGACCTTTCACCATGCCCTGGATGAGAGGGTTTAGAAAATAGAGGAATGGATTGATGTTTCATCATCACAGTGAGTCAATTTGATAGATAGAAAAATGTGAGTTAAAACTGATGAATCACTATGCCTTCTGAAGTATCAGTTACCAGAATATTGTTAAAAAGCTAGTACTGTTATGTTTTCAGAATTTTGCTGACTTGGTTCTGAATTATCACTTCTTGTGACATCTCTAGTCCCCGCCTACTTCTGAAAGACAACAATTTTCCCTGTACCTAAGAAAACAAAATTGGACTGGCTGAATGACCAGAGACTGGTGACAGTCACTCAAATCATTTACCTCTGACTGTGCAGCCAGACACCTGTTCAACTCCATCATTAAATTTGATGATGACATTGCCATCTCAAGCCTAATCACCAACAATGATGAGACAGCTTACATAGAAGAGGTCTGCTTGCTTACTCAGGGATGCCAAGACAATAATACCATCCTTAACGTTAGAAAAACAAGGGAGCTGGTTGTAGACATCAGAAAGGAGACAGGCCTACTTTCAATTTGCACCAAAAGAGATGCTGTTGAAAGAGTAAGCAACTTTAAATTTCTGGAAGTGACCATCATTTATTCATTAAACTGGGTACAACACATTTTGTCTCTTGTCAAAAAGGTTCACCATTGCCTCTCCTTTTTGAAATGTCTGAAGAAAGCTCGTATTTCTCCATTTGTTCTCATGAGCTTCTGAAGGTGCACATTAGAGTCCATCTTTACTGGCTACGTTACATCCAGGTTATGGCACCTGCTTAGCTCAAAAGCGTAAAGTACTGCAGAGGGTGGTGAAGGCAGAACAGAATATTCATAGAATGGGGCTGAGTGACTTTTTTCGTATAATACTAATTAATACTTTTAAAGCGATATTCATAAACAAAAAAATCCCTTTTTTAACTTCCAAATGTTACAACTAAACATTAAAACAAATAAATAATATGCCAACAGTGGAATCAGGCTAACTATCACCCCAGTTTGTGTGGGTATAGAAATATACCATATGAAGAATAAATTATCAAAACTCACAATACTGAACTATAAATTAAATCATAAATAAAACAGGAACTTGGACGGCAAACAAGCCACACTGGAACTATGTAAGTTAATCCTGATTAAACCAGCCAGTACAGAATTTTAATCAAATATTTTTAAGCAATACATGATAATTTTTACAATTTAATATAAGCATATACTTAAATGAACTTGTAACAAAGGGTTTTTAAAGGCATAAGGAAAAGGACTGAAAGTAACTAAAGGATTAACTAAATGAAGCTTAAAGCTTGAGTAAGTGAGGCTTTTGGCTCATCTTAGAGATGAGCCATCTTAGAGGAGTCACCAAGATAGCTGCTAAAGTTAAAATGAAGTAGATGTGTAATGACCACCCCCTTAAAAATTGAGGACAAACTAGTGAGAAAGCCCAAACACCCCTATTATGAAGCTGTGATAAGATAAATGGGAGAGCCAGCAGCACAACCCTATTAACGAAGCGATGTTTAGAATAATGGAAGAATCTACATATATATGAAGTTACTGGTGGCTGTTGATGACTGGCTGAGATGACAGAATTCTGCATATTAAGAGTCAGATAACATGATATATTATATAAGGTGATGGTAATAGAAAGGTATGAAAGAGAATAAATAGTATTAATGACTGCTCACTAACCTACAATTGCTCTGTTCTGGGTATGACGTTAACCTGCATCCAGCCCTGCATGAAGGCCCTCCAACCTGCAGGGAAAAACCAGAGGGTTGGTGGCAGAATTGGCACTCCAGCCACCATAAAAAACCTCACACTGGTTCCATTCCATCTGAACTAGTGTGGTGCTGAGATGTCACCCATTGCATGGCTGCACTCGGGTCCTAATCTGGGATCCTGAGTTGGTTTGTCATGTGATGGGTGCAGTAATGCACTGTACCAGCGTCTGCTCCTAACCGCTCTCTCTCTCATTCACTCCATGGACTGAGATATTTGTGCATATTTATGTGTAAATAAAGAACTGTTCTGCATTCTGCATTTCATGCTCCTTCTCTGTACGTTTAGCATTTGTTTGCTCAGAGGTTGATGTGCTTACTGCTTCCTTAGCAGCACTTCACTTCTCCACCCTAGCGGCCCGCTTCTAATTGTCTTTCATTGGCATCTTTTTGCATTAAAACTGATTAAGTCGGTGTTTGTGTTGCAATTACTTAGTATGTTTTCTTTAATTTTTCACTTAAGCTGGCACTTAAGTCTTCAATCTGCCTTAAGAATGATTTAAAATATGAAGAAGTAGGGGAAGTGACGGAGAAGGTGGTAGGGATAAGAACGGCACCCATACGCATGCGCCCCACGGCCGCCCTGCTGGCTGCTGCCGAGGGTTGATTCTACAATAAAATAAAATAAAAATAAAAAGAAGAATAACCTTGGAGGTCAATCATCACCCTGAAAGAGGATAGTAGACGTCACATAGTATATTTGTACCAAATTTCAGGTCAATAGGTCAAACGGTTTGCAAGCTTCAGGATATTTAAAATCCTAGACAGACACGGTAGCGTATTATATAAGAAGATATTTTCATATCACAGAAATGTTAGCTCAATGTGATGTGTCAAAGGTGTGGTTTATAGGCTACATCTCTACTGCATACTAACTGAGTTAATAACATGCTAAATAGAGGGTACTGGTTAACTCACGGAATTCCTATTTGGACAAACTTGGGTAATTTTACCACACAATCAAGTGGCGACCCGTCATAAACATGTCCATAGAGCAATTTGGGTTATGACCCATAGTTTAAGAAACATTGTAGTAGAGTAAAGAACCTGTTATCTGCAAGATAAACTGTTTCTTAAAAAAAAGAAAAAAAACTCACCTTTGGTAGAATTCTTGTCTAGTATAGATGGAGAATTAGTGTGGGCTGCAATAAAACAAAGAGAAAGAGTGGGTAAGAAACTTGCAAAGTATAAGGAAAGTTGCCTTTAAATGTTATGAATGCAGAACAGAACAGTTTACACAGAAAGAAGTTTTCTTATTTTGCATCTTACCTCACTGATGATAACATTTTAAATATATTTATATATACATATGTTTTGGTATTTCTAAGAATAATACAGTCGTATTTTCAGTTTGCAAAATTTGGTTAACCTTCTTATTTTATGTTTTTTTCATCAAGAAAAGTTAAAAATGATTTATATGTTGAAATATTGAAATAAATCATAAACTAAAAAAAATAAAAGTTTTATTTATTTTTACTATATCACCCATCCTTAGCACAGCATCAAGATGCCTTCTTTTCAGGACATGTACAACACTTGCTGCCTTAGAAAATTAAATACTATATCATTAAAGACATCAGCCATTGTGGACAGCCACTTTTTCCACTCCTTCCCTTCTGGCAGAAGGTCCAGGGCCATTAGCACTCACACCACTTGATTCAGGGACAGTTTCTATGCTGTAATCTTAAGGATGCTGAATAGTAAACATTGAGAGCAAACATTGTTATGCAAACATTGTTATAATATAACAATGTATATAAAATACAAATACAGATTGCATATAATTGTGTATATATATGTTGCATGCTAAGTAAACTTTGTTTTTTTATTTTGTATTATTTTGGTCAAGAAATGTCAATGTACAATGTACATGACAAGAAACATGACTTGAACGTTCATATCTCTCAACTGAAACCAGTTTTCTGTTTAGCATTGTATTGGCCTTCCTGACTGCCATTTTCCATCTCTTTTGAAGAGAAAGATGAATATGAGATGGAGAACATTGTGAGCATCCAACAGTGAGGCTCTATACTTCAATATCTAGCACAGGAGAAAAGGTATACAGTACTTCATAAGGCTGATCCTTGCTGCCAGCTTCTGATGTTCATCCTAATGTTCTTACTAGACAATTTCATAGGCATTATCCTTATAAGACCAGTGGGCACGTTAAGAATTCATACCACCTACAACGATTCTGTGTTAGGGCGTATTGTGAATTAATCTGTACTGCTGTTTAAATTTGTCTATATATTTTTCCATTGTTTATTAACTTTATTGTTATGAAAGTGACATTATCATGGCACCATCTCAGATGGGTTTCTGCAACAGTTGCTACAATCTTGTGGTGTTTCTGATTGTCATGTCATAATCTTTGTAGTAATATCTTACCATACAAATAGCAGACCACAAGAATAGGAGTTTTTAGATGTTATGGACAGTATGGGGTACTCCAGCTCCCCAAACACCCAACACAACAGGCACGTACACAAGTGAAAAGGGCAAAGAGTCTTTTATTATGGGAAACTCTTCCCCAAAGTGTTTCCCACCATAGCCACAAGTATGCACAAGCACAATTTGGAAACACTTTATCTTCTCTTCGTCTTCTCTCGGTTGCTGCCTCCTCCACGCCTCCTTGCAAAATGATTCAGGCCCTAATTCAAGTTTGGTACGGAGACCCCAAAATTCTCCAAAACTGTTAAAAATTGGTGGATTCCATGCCAAATTTACATCTAGATACTTCAATTGTTGATGAGGTCATATGCTGTTGTGAGTATATGAATATTATTCAAAATAAAAGAAATTGAGCAAAACTGATTTTTGTTGTTTTCAGAGTCTGTTTCATTTAATTTTCACAAGGGTGTATATACTGTATACTGTATATTTAAACCAAAGTAACCGGCAGGCAGTGTGGTGTAGTTATTATGGCTTTGGACTTCAAACCCTGATGTTGTGGGTTTAAATCCCACAACTGACATTTTGTGACCCTGAGCAAGTTACTTGTTTAGCCTGTGCTCCAACTGGAAAAACAAAAGAAATGTAACCAATTGTATCATAAATGTTGTCGCCTTGGATAAAGGTGTCAGCCAAATAAAATAATATAATGGTAACAGAATAAATAAAATATATTTGGAATCTCTTGTCCAATGTTTACCTTCAGCACATTTCCTCTGCTGCAGTGGGCTGGCTCCCTGCCTGGGGTTTGTTCCTGCCTTGTACCCTGTGCTGGCTGGGATTGGCTCCAGCAGACCCCCGTGACCCTGTGTTAGGATATAGCGGGTTGGACGATGACGACTGACTGACATTTCCTTTGTATTTGTTTGGGTCTGAAGGACTCTTAACTGATTCTTCCTCTCTCAAGTGTGTTCCCATAAAGCCTGTTTCTCAGGCTCATATTATTTTCAAGGCACCTTTCTCACTTCCTGTCCGGTTTTATACTCGCCATTTTTGAATGCGACTCTCTCAGTGTGCCTCATATGCCTTTACAGACATGTAAACAGACACCACATGAGCCATTTTAGCATCGCTGTGGACTGTAGAAGGAAATCAGAGTACTCAAAAGAAACCCTTGCAGACACGTTTAGAAAAGGCAAACTCCATACAGGGGCATCCTGGGACGCTAACCCTGGTCTCCTTACTGTGAGGCAGAAACACTACCACTGCACCAGCATGCCGTACCTTACCAGATATGTCTTGATGTAATCACATTCAGTACTCACCTAGTGCATGATGTAGTGAAAACAGTAAGAGGAACAGTTTACTCCAATTATGAGCCATTTCCACCTACAAAATAAAAAGGTGACATATAAGTAGCGTAGCAAAAACAAAGATGAGGTCAAGTGTTTGCAAGGTTCAAAACACTCATATTCCTTATTCCTCACTGCTACGTTCTTTGTATTGAACTTTCAAATGAGCATTCATTTGCTGTCAGCTCTCATTGGATAAAGTCCACACCACTAACTAAAGAAAAAATCAAACCTATTTTATTTTTATCACAGCAAGTTGCAGACTAGTTAGTTCCACTCATTGAGCATGTCACATTAGGTGATCACCTACTGTAGACGGAAGCGCGTCGCTGACTCACTAAGATTATGTAAATTGTGAAAATAAGCCATAATATTTTAAATTAACAAAAGGAGGTCTTTATTAGCATTAATGCTTATCCAGAACTTAAAAATGAAAGTACTGAATGCCCAATTAACACAGTAAAAAGCTTGTGTACGCACAAATAGAGGCTTGAAATATTTGTATGCAACTTCCAACACAAACATCAGGATTTATAAAAGAAAACTTGATGGGGCAATGTGCATATATTTATAGCAACTCATACCCATTCATAGGCAACATTTTGTAGAAACAGAAATGACGACACAGTCGATAAATTAGGGAAATGTAGCCAACCCAGCTAAATGACAACTTGCATGTATTAGTATAATATTATAATTACAATATATTATAACACCTCAGTGATATGAATTACAATAATTCATATCTCCAAACTGTCATTATAATGTGTGTTAATGTGACAAACATACTACACCTCAACAATGATGAAGCACAGACTGCATTTCAGATCCCTTTTAACATGGCCAATGCTGAGCATTTGCACTACTTTTTTTGTTTGTCAGTTTCTACTAGCTACCTGTTGCTACTTTCCAGAGAACTGGAAGACAAGTCAGGAATACCTTATCCAAGGTTCACACCATCATGTCCGCTGTGCTAAAACTCATTAGGTGAATGAGGAGGTGCTGCATTCAGTTTTTGTATGGTGTAGGTATACATACACTGCTCAAAGAAACGAAGGGAACACTTAATCTTCACAGTCTAACAGCAAGTCAATGAAGCTTCAGTGATACTAATCTGTCCAGTTAGACAGCATAAACAATTATAAATTAACTTCACCTTCTTTAGTGCAAATGAAAGTGACAAATGGTACACTGGAGAGGCAACAGCAAGACAACCCCAAAAAGGGAATGGTGGCCACAGACAATTGCTCTCTCTTTATCCTTCCTGACAGCTTCTCTAGTTTTGCATTTTGCTAGTGTTCTTGTCACTACTGGCACCATGAGGCAGTAGCTGCAGCCAATTCAGGTTGCACAGGTAGTCCAGCTCCTCCAGCATTGCACAATAATATGTGCCATTGCAAGAAGCTTTGCTTTATCGCTCATCACAGTCTCAAGTGCATGGAGGAAATACCAGGAGATGGGCTATTACAGGATGAGAGCTGGACAGGGCCATAGAAGGGCATCAACCCAGCAACTGGACCGGTGTCTGCTCCTTTGTGTGGGGAGAAATAGGAGGGACACTGCCAGAGCCTACAAAATGACTTTCAGCTGGCTACTGGTGTTCATGTTTTTAATAAAACTGTCAGAAACAGACTCCATGACTATGGCATGAGGGCCCAATGTCCTCAAGTTGGACCTGTGCACATAGTCCATCACCGTGCAGCTTGACTGAAATTTTCCACAGAAAACATGATTGGAAGATCTGCCATTGGCACTCAGTTCTCTTCACAGATGAGAGCTGGTTCACACTGTGCATATTTGACAGATGTGAAACAGTCTGGAAATGCAGTAGTGAACATTATCCAGTGTGGACGAAAAAGGCACACTGAAAAGCAGGCAGATAATATTTTTTCTCAATTCTCTTGTTTATTCATTCGGAGTCACATGTACTTTCTGCAGCCTTTGTGACCTTGTCCCTGAAACATTCACTCTGAGAAGGGGAAAACAAGAAACAGCTTAGATTTTATTCATGTGGACATTATTTCTCCTGAACCCTGGAATAACATATTTTTGTTAGTTCATAAGCCAAAGCGTCTCTCACTGGCAAGTTACAAAATAGTTATTATAAAAATTCTAATTTACTAAACACACAAAATACATGGTGCTGAGGAGAACATTCTTCTTCTACATCAGCATGACCGGTTTGGTGGTGTGTCAGTGATGGTCTAGGGTGCATATCCTTGGAGGATTGCACAGACCTTGAAATGCTTGGCTACAGTACCCTGACTTCTGTAATGTACCGAGATTAAATCCTCAAGAGCCAGTGTCAGGTCTTGACGCTGGTGCAGTGGGTCATGGGTTCCTCCTGGTGCAGGTCAATGCCTGACATTATGTGTCCATTGTGTGTAGGTAGTTCCTGGATGACTAAAGCACTGATGCCATTGACTGGCCCGCACGTTCCCCAGACTTGAATCTATTCGAGAACCATTGGGACGTTATGTATCGGTGCATCCAATGCCATCAAGTAGTGCCACAGACTATCCAGGAGCCCACTGATGCCCTGATCCAGGTCTGGGAGGAGATCCTCCAGGACACTATCCACCATCTCTTCAGGAGCAAGCCCAGACGTTATTGGGAGTGCATACAGACATGTGGGGGCCATACACACTACACTACACTAGAAGTTGCCATGATGAAATTCACGCATGTTGGATCAGCCTATGATTTTGATTTTAGCTTTGATTTTCAGTGTGATGTTAAATCAGAGCCCATTGGCCTAGTGATTTTGGTTTCCATTCACCGTTGTTACATCATTTTGTTCTCATTGAATTACACAGGATTACTCAGTAAAGATTTTCCACTTGAATATTTTTCATTTAGGGGTGGCACGGTGGCTCAGTGGGTAGCGCTGCTGCCTCGCAGTTGGGAGACCTGGGGACCTGGGTTCACTACCTGGGTCCTCCCTGCGTGGAGTTTGCATGTTCTCCCCGTGTCTGCGTGGGTTTCCTCCAGGTGCTCCGGTTTCCTCCCACAGTCCGAAGACATGCAGGTTAGGTGGATTGGCGATTCTAAATTGGCCCTAGTGTGTGCTTGGTGTGTGGGTGTGTTTGTGTTTGTCCTGCGGTGGGTTGGCACCCTGCCCGGGATTGGTTCCTGCCTTGTGCCCTGTGTTGGCTGGGATTGGCTCCAGCATACCCCCGTGACCCTGTGTTTGGATTCAGCGGGTTGGAAAATGGATGGATGGATGGATGGATATTTTTCATTTATTGAGATCCGATGTGTTATTTAAGTGTTCTGTTAATTTTTTTGAGCATTGTGCAACTCAAAACTACCTCCATATAAGTGTAGGAGCCGTTCAATTTGTGTTATTTTGCAACTGATTTGTTTTTTTTTTTAGATCTTCAATTCAAATAACTGCAAGATGCAACCAACCTGATTTGTACACTACAACGAGCAAACAACTTGTCCATGTTCAGACTACAAAGTGACACGGAATTCCAGCTACATATACAAGTCTGTTATCAGCCACCTTACATGATGAATTAGACATTGGCTAACTATTGAGGGATGCATTTCTGGACAGTTTTATTTGTTTGGTACACAGCCGTTCAAAAGTTTGGGGTCACTTAGAAATGTCCTTGTTTTTGATAGAAACTGATATCTTTTTTTATTGAGATACCAATAAACTGTTTTAAACATAGAGCTAAGACATTCCTTGTGTTTCTAATAGCTGTTACTACTTAAAATAACAGATTTTTAAATTGTTATTCACATCTGACTTCAAAGCCCAAATTTCAGCAGCTGTTTTTACAGTATTCTAATGGTTAACTTCTTTACTTATCCTTAATTAATTATTTTAAAATCTAATTGTTCATTAGAGGAACATTCGTATTTGCATTAGAATCACTGGAATCCTGTTATTTTATACACCTGGGCTGCAAAGTGCTTGCATTCCTAAAATTCAGTTCGGAGTTCAAAAATGGCCAAAATGAAGCAACTTTCTCAAGTAATGTGTCAGGCTGTTGTTTTTCCTTGCAACATATTGCCAAGAAACTGAAAATTTCATACAAAAGTGTCAATTACTATCTTGAGAGAAAAGGGTGAACTGGACCTAACCTGGAGAGAAGAAGAAGGGTTGAAAGGCTGAGTTGGACAACTGCGTAAGAGGAGAAGGACATCAGAGTGTGTAACGAACAAACACCTTACAGGTTCTCAGGAGGCTTCTTTATTTAATACACCCTGAATACCAGTGCCACTATCTGCAGCAGTGAAAAGACAACTTTGTTCAGGAAAGGAACAAAGCATCACTTACCACAAACCATAAGTACACCTACTTTGATTCTAAAAAAAATTAAATGTAATTCATTAGATAGGACAAATCCCACTAATTTATTATTGTACTGATGTCCCTGTAACTGAAAGGTGAAAAACTTGTGAAGGATGTATTCTGCTATTATGAAATTTTCATCCTAAATCCAGTGAGAAGTGCAGAGCAGCACCTCAGACACACAACAAATTATCAAAAGAGGAACTCAAGTGACCAAAATGACAATGCAGAAATTCTACTTCACAGAGTATCTGATCAAATTATCAAAGTATTTCCAAAATTATAATACTACACACATATAAAGGTAACATAGTGCATACCATTAGCATTAGTAATGTTTTGCAACGCTAAACCCCTGAATCACAAAATACAGAGCAGTTCAGTATTTCCTGTTTTATATAATTATTAAAGAAAGTATTTGAAAAACATTTTCTGTGACACTTAAAAATTGTCAGTTGATATGGAGGGGAACAGGAGTGAAGAACTTCAAACAAATTCTGCTTCACAAAAATTAGAAACACATTATCCTAAAGCCTTTATTTTCAGGAACTCTACGGCTCACCTTCATAGATAAACCACAAAAGTGGCAGCTGTAGCTTGGACATGACCAGTAAACATGGTGGACAGTCTCTCTCTTGTTCTAACAAGCATCTCTTTAGTGATTTTGACAAAGAAGAGTTCACATTAAAAATGCTGAATGGATAAATATGTGAACAATTCTTTTGTCATACAGAAAATTAAGATCACTTTCAAGGGGGTTGAACACTTTTGGATGCCATGAATAAGGTGAACTGCACACTCTGAACAAGAAAGGGAACTACAATAAGAAAGGCAAATAAATATGGAAGCATTAGACCTGTGGCGAATACCACACTATGTTTACCTGTCTCATTTCTCTTGCATTACATTTTTTATGTTAATATATAAGCAGCAACCCAACTTCTATAGTCACTGCATTTATCTATAGACATTATTATTCTGTGCATTAAAATGAGCATTTACATACCAGGAATGCCACCTAAAGAGAAATGTTAAAAAATAAAGTGGAAGTCTTAATAAAACATCTCAATTACTGGCAATGAAACAAGGAGTGAAGAAATTAAATTGATTGACTAACGTTAGTTAATTCATTGGTCTCTGCCACAGCTACACACAGACATATTTAGTGTAAAATCACACTCATCTCTTCTTTAACTCAGACTGTCAGTCATCTATCAAGAATTCACTACTATTTGTGGTGGAATCCTTCAGACATCTGTAATCTTGATAGATAGATAGATAGATAGATAGATAGATAGATAGATAGATAGATAGATAGATAGATAGATAGATAGATAGATAGATAGATAGATGTGAAATACACTATACAGTGGGTATACAAAAGAATCACCCCCTTTAAAAATACTCACATTGTTGCTTTACAGCCTAAAATAAAACACACACACACACACAAATTCACTTGTATTTACTCGATACAGCCTATAACATCCAAGTCAAAGATATAATAGCAACATTTTCAAGTAGATATCGCTGCAGACTGGAGTAAAATGGGCGTGAATGCCATTTTGGACTTCAGCCAATCATATATTAAATTTGCGCACGTCAGTCACTGATCAGCCAATCGCAAATTTAAACGTCGCGGTCAATCAATGTTTTATTCAACAAATCGCCAATCGGTGTTATTTGTCATTCATGCTCCACCTTAGCCAACTGCCTTATGGATACGTAAAAAGAAAGGTGGGTGTAATTTCTAAAGGTGGACGTGTAAGATGATTTCTAAAGGTAGACGGTCAAGATAAGGTGACTGTAAGAGACGGAGTGTATATTCATAAAATACCTCTGCGACGATAGTCAACTAGTGTCAATATCTTACACTATAGCACTTTGTCGAGTACATTATTAAGACTGCAGTGTATTTTTACCACAGTCATTTATGAAGTAGCGGTTCTGAAAAAATAATAATAAAAGTTTGCATATGAGATATTTATCGTTACTGAACAACGTCTGAAGAAAATATAAATGAACATAACAATACAAATTTGTGTCCGCCTAATTTTAATGGATTGACATACACTTAAGTGTGGGCTCTACTTGATTAAGTCAGTCAGATTAAAACAAATGTTTGACTGTTGGTGTTTACTCGAATGTCCAAATGAAATAGCCGCTTACATTTAACTAGTCACCTTAATGACCTTAAAGGCTATGAACGTATTACAATTTTAAACGGTGAATAAACTATCAGAGTTCCTAATATTCCATTGCAGCCCCTTCTTGCCTGCACATCAGCCTCTGTTCTTTGTTTGCTGATGTCAGTCAAATATTCTTCGGTCTTCATGTCTGTTCTCAATATACCAGCAGCTCCAGTGAGTTTCTTGCCTGCGAATCACGTATTTAAGTTTGTTTTTTAGCTGTATTATGATTACAGATTATTACAAATCACATACTTGACACTCTCACGTTCAGGTATCAGGGAATATAAAACGTTAAGAAAGCTGGCAATAAAATTGTGACTTTAAAGAATCCATTGGCTGTCTCTATGTTATCAATGTTAAATGTAAGAAACACAGTTGTGATAGTGCTAATAGTCACCTTTCAATTATTATTTTTACAATGAAGTTTACTATGTTAAACGATCTGTGAAGAGCAAATATTATGCCTTTAAAAGACTAATAATTTTGCAGTTTTTGTGACTGTGCACCTGTTAATCAGGGTATTCAATTATTTGACTTAATTGGACCTTTATTACTTTTGGGATTTTAAATACCTCTTTAAGATCATCACATATGTGTTTATTATAATACATATTACTTATGCAAAAGTTACATTTAGAGATTAAAACATGACAGATGTTTGTTCATATCTCATTTATCCTCCATTTGACTCCATCAGGTCCTACTGGTGTGCTGAGCACATCAGCCTGTCTTTAGTGTCTCTGAGATTGGAGCATCAGCATCACGACTGGTAACAAGATAGAGATGACAGATATTTGAGCTGGACATAATCCTATATGAGTATCCAAGCAAACAGCATATTAAGAACACACAGAGTCTGTATACTCCAGTATGGCCCTGACATAACAACCTGTACAGCTGTAAACGACTCCACTTAACTGGTCATTTTAGCACACACTGCACTGAGTCTGTCAAGTCATAGCCATTAAATAATTCAGTCTGAACAGCTGGAAATTTATTTTGGCAATGATATTTCTGGTAAGGCATTTTTATATTGTCGTTTCTCATTGGTTTATACTGAAAATCTGGTTTACATCAATGTAGTTTTCAATAGTATGTATTATATATATAGTATATTAAAAAATTAAAGGAACACTTTGAAATCACATGAGATCTTAATGGGAAAAAAAATCTTGCTGGCTGTTTCTACTGCTGTGGACTGATGTGTTAGGAACAAAAGGATGGCACATCGTTTGTTGGAAATGAAAACGATGAACCTACAGAGGGCTGAATTCAAAGACACCCCAAAAATCAAAGAGAAAAAACGATGCGGCAGGCAGACGAGTCCATTTTGCCGAAATTTCATTGCAGCAACTCCAAATAGCACTCAGTAATTTGTATGGCCCCCATGTGCTTGTGTGCATGCCTGACAATATTGGGGGGGCGGGGGGGGCATGCTGCTAATGAGATGAAGGATGGTGTCCTGGGGGATCTCCTCCCAGTTCTGGACCAGGGCATCACTGAGCTCCTGGACAGTCTGAGGTGCAACATGGTGGCGTTGGATGAACTGAAACATAATGTCCCACCCAGAGGTGTTCTTGGGGCAGTCAATGGGATCAATTCCTTCATCCTCTGACCACATGAGGCCGACCGTTGTGGTGCACCAGGAGGAACTGCATCAGCTTAGGGTCTGCCAACGGGTCCAAGGATTTCATCCAGATACCTAATGGCAGTCAAGGTGCCCACTGTTGTCTAATCTGTAGAGGTCTGTGTGTCCCTCCATGGATATGCCTCCAAAGACCATCACTGACCCACCACCAAACCGGTTATGCTGAACTATGCCACAGGCAGAATAACATTCTCCATGGCTTCTCCAGACCCTTTCACATCTGACACATGTGCTCAGGGTGAACCTGCTCTCATCTGTGAAAAGAACAGGGTGCCCACCAGTGGTAGACCTGCCAGTTCTGGTATTCTATGGCAAATGCCAATCGAGCTCCATGGTGCTCACTAGAGGACGTCGAGCCACCTTCAGGCAACCCTCCTCAAGTCTGTTTGTGATTGTTTGGTCAGAGACATTCACACCAGTGGCATGCCTGCTGGTGGTCATTCTATAGGCTCTGACAGTGCTCATCCTGTTCCTCCTTGGCCAAAGGAGCAGAAACTGGTGAGTCCTGCTGATGGGTTAAGGACCTTCTACCAGGGGCCCTGTCCAGCTCTCCTGAAGTAACTGCCTGCCTGTCTCCTGGAATCTCCTCCATGCCCTTGAGACTGTGCTGGGAGACCCGGCAAACCTTCTGGCAATGGCACGTGTTGATGTGCCATCCTGGAGAAGTTGGACTACCTGTGCCAGCTCTGTAGGGTCCAGGTATGGCCTCATGCAACCAGTAGCAACACTGACTGTAGCCAAATGCAAAATGAGTGACAAAACAGATGAGGAGGGAAAAATGTCAGTGGCCTTCCTCCACCTGTTAAACCATTCATTCCTGTTTTGGTTGTCGTCTCATTGTTGCCCCCCCCCAGTGCCCCAAAGCAGCTGAAACTGATGAACAAGCCCCACTGCTACTTAACTGACCAGATCAATAGCCCACAAGTGTCACTGACTTGAAGTTGTACTTTCATTAAAAAGGGTTCCTTTTATTTTTTGAGAAGAAATATCTATCTATATATATATCTATATATATATATATATATATATATATATACTGTATAATGTCAAGACCTTAGAACAACAAGGTCCTAGCTGTGAGTCATGGTTTTAGAATACTGATCTTCAAAAGTTTTGACTATTTATCAGGCGTATACAATCCTTTTCTTTTAATTTTGTTCCCATATGTGAAACCTGTATTTTAAGTTAAAAATGCAAGTGTTATTGAAAATGTGACTCCTAATAAAAGATAAGTAAGAACCATATTATTCTAGAGTAAGTTTGTAAGTGAACAGCAAAGCCTTGATCAGGATGCTCAGTTTCCAAGCTGTTTTATCTTGTGGGATTACTAGCAAAGTGCATACCATTTGTAACCACGTGGATACAAGTGGAGGCTCTGGTCATATCTATCAGTTCTAACAGTGTTAATATGCAAGGTAATTGGACCAGCACCACTTAAATAGAACACTCAGTATTATCACTACCAAAAACAAGATTTTGTTAATAATTATTCAATATAAATTGTGCAACAATTTCAAGAAATATTTACAATTATCAATAATGATTGGTCAGTTGAACTGAAAGAAAGAATTCACAAAGATTAAATTTAACAAACAGACTGATCAAGAAATACACTGAAGTATTAAAACAACAGCATGCCCGCTTCTATATATTATATATAAATAAAACAACAATGTAAAATGCATAACACAAAGCGCAAAGCAGTTATAACAATTAAAGAAAAAATCCAGATGACATCAATTGTCTAAAAACAGACAAGCAATTTCAAATATACAGAACTTAATCAACAATCTTTAACAATAACAGAAAGTGTCCTTTATTATTTACATCAATAGTTACATTAAATATATACAACTCTATTATGCACAGTCATTTTAACACACAGAAATAAAAAAGGCAAAACAGAAGTAAAGAAAGAGACACATTTATTTGAGTAGGGTTGAGATGTAATCCTGAGTTTAAATGCCTCAGTGGTGCTTTCCTTTTGCTTCCAACTGTTGCAAAACAAGTTTGTCAAACTCTTCCCTCTCACTAAAAAACAAAACAAAAACAACCTCACAAATGAACAAATTCTAATCATACCAACCAGAAACACTTCTGCATTTGTCATTTGAAAACACAATTCTTGACCTTGTAAAGTTTAGAATAAATGCTACATATGGCATACTTCTAAATGTAATTTTACCAATACTAAAAATGTACTAATGTATAGTTTAAAAGTCACTTTAAACATATATATTCACGTTTATATATATTTATTTTATATTCTTGTCTAAATTCACAACAACTATAGGATATTCTGTTTAACAGAATAATAGCGCTGAAAAGAAAAAGAAAGGACTGTTTATTTTCCACATGATGTACCACTCACTGTATACTGGTCCATCCATGAACAGATTTTCTGCCTCTGGCAGAGAAATCCTCTCAACTGTCTGTAGAGCTTTAATAAGAGCCTATCAAAAACACAGAAAAAGAGAGGATGTTACTCATAGACACACTTTCTGTACTCGTTAGAAATTTACTGAAGGCTAATTAACCTCTGGCATCAGCACATCCAGAATGATGCCAACTCTGTCAATCCTCTCAAAAGTGCCTACAGATCTTGACAGCACTTCATCCAAGAAGTTGTAGAGACCATCTATCAGCTCCTCATCTTCTATATATGTCATTACCAGGTGACCTTTAGGATTTTCATAATTTTTTTAACCATTTGGACGATACCTTACAAGATACAACAGCCTGTTGGACAAGAAAATACAAGTGTTTGGCACTATAAAGTCATCATAGCTCTTTGCTGCCAGATAGATTACAATACCAAAGTTTTACTTTTTAGTTAGCCAATAAAAGGTGTCATTTTGCTTGACTACTCATTTCTTCATCAGAATAATCTATGTTAAAACACTAATAAAACCACTAGTTCTGTGCATAACTGAGTAAATATTGTACATATATACACATCTGTGATAAATTAGCTTTCTGTCTTAGACTTTACCCATCTAATATCCATGGTATCTGGTGCTCATCTGTGACCCTAACCAGACTAGCAGGCCAGGGCAAACAGCAATTACTGAAACAGCAAACCTATTTTTAAAAACACTTTAACTGTTTTAACAGTTTACTGAAAATAGACATGGTTCTATGTACAGACATGAAGTATAACCTATATACTTCAGCCAACTTACATCTTAAAATAAAACTGAAAATACTAATTTATATTGAGCTAATGTAGGTTGCAGGTTTGTTCTCCTAATGTTGTCTGTTGTCATTAACAGCACAGCAAACTACATCAACCACTGCAGTATTTTACATATAACAGAAAAATATAGGCAATTGACCTGTATATGAAAAATATGACACTACAGCTGGTTAAAGGGCTGCAAGTGCCAAACAATTTCTTCTTCATCATCATCATCAATTCCCACTTCTATGTGGGGTCAATGTGCTTGATCAGCACTCACCATACAGCTTAGCCCTGAACTTACTCCCCTGTCAGACCCTTGCCCTTCAGATATTCTTTTACTTTATCCATCCATCTGTGCTTATGGCCTCACTAGCTTTCTCTTCCCCTGTACTTCCATTTTTATCATTTTTTTACCCACATACACATTATCTCTACTCATTACAAATTCAAACCACCTCAGTCTACTTTCCAGTATTTTCTTAGATACCTCTCATTTGTGTTGCTCCTGGGATTGTCTCATTTCTTATTCTGTGCATAAATAAAGTAGCTGAAAAACGTCCAAATGAGATTAAAAAAAGGACTGGACACCATACGTGGTAATTATCAATACAGAAAAATTAATTCATTGATAAATTGGTTTAAAGATTACTCAGCCTGAGTTAATGGGAAAAGTGGGATACACGTACCTCAGTAGGAAACTGCTGTTCTGCGGTGATCTCGCAAGTGTTCATTTGCTCGTATATACGAGCGTGAAGAATACAGTCACGGATGACAGAAAGGGTACAAAAACACATCTGAAGCTTGAAGTACAGACGGAATGTCTGTGGTATTTTTGATCTTGATATGATCCTGTTTAAAAAAATGTAAAATATCATTACAGCGTTTTAATAGAACATCTCACAAATATGTACAGAGTTAATAGGGAACCAAACTACTGGCGGTGATCTACTAGCATTTCACTGAGCACCGGAGAGGGGGTGGGTATGGGTGGATGTTCCCCGTGAAACTTGCTTTGCGGTGTTTGAAGAGTTACCGGCACCGCTGAGTGCCGGACCACTTCAAGCACTGAATATGCATCAATTACTACAGCGAAAATGATTATTAATACAAACGTGAATACAATATATATCAATATTTATACAAACATACAATCACAACAAAGAAACAAAAAGTTATTTGAAAAACACGAAGAAAACTTAGCAATTGCAAATTTCATATGTTTTAATTTAGAAGCAAACTTACTTCCATTGACAAAAATAACAAACAATTTGTTTCGTCGCTTCTTCTTTGGTCTAATAGAGTTGCTTTGCTGCTGCTTTGTCTTTGTCTTCTTTTCTTTAACAGAGTTTCGTTGCTTAGTACAGCACAAGGCTATTTCAAAAGAAACTCTATGAGGCGGAACCTCAAAGCGGTAGGGATCACTAACTGTGAAAAGATTGGTGGAAGTTACACTTCAAACGTTGAGTGAGTTTTTGATTGTCATACTTTAACAACAATCTCATTCGTTGAAATTCTGAATTAGCCAATACTATCCACTTCCATTTACAGTTATCCCGCCTTCAGATCTGCCTATAATGTCTCCGGTCTGCAGCAATACCCTTCTCAACATTTTGGGAAAATAATAAATAAAAAACAGAATCACTCAGATTAATAAAGGATCACCGCCCTCCTAAACAATCCTTGTAAACTCAGGTGTAACTAATCACCTTCTACATTGCACACCAAGCTAATTGGGTTGTACCACTGATCAATTGTAATCATTCTGATCTGTTCAGTTATTCCTGGAACATTCCAATGCTTGGCAGCGCAACTGAAAGCAAACAATAAACTATGGTGGCAAGGCTCTGTCAAAAGATGCCAGATGTCCTGGCACAAGTCAGGAGATGAATACAAAAACATTTCAAAGACTTTCTCAATCCCTTGAAGCACACAGTAAAGACAATAATCAAGAAGTAGAAAGTGTTTGGTACTACTAAGACCTTCCCTGGATTAAGCCGTCCCTCCAAACTGGATGAAAGAACGAGGAGGAAACTGGTTACAGAAGCTACCAAGAGACCAATGGCAACTTTGAAGGAATTACAGGAATTTCTGGCAAAGAGTGGTTATTGTGTACATGTGATAACAATATCACAAATATTCCACAAATATGGCTTGTATGGGAGGGTTGTAAGAAAAATGCCACTCCTCAAGAAAGGCCACATTAAGTCTCATTTGAGATTTGCCAAAATGCACCTCGAGGATTCTGAGGCCAAATGGAAAAATTTGTTATGGTCAGATGAGACCAAAATCAAACTCTTTGGCCTCAACGCCAAACGGTATATCTGGTGGAAAGCCAATCCAGCTCGCCATCCAAAAAACACACCAAACCTACAGTAAAAAGTGAAGGTGTTAGCATCCTGCTGTCAGGGTGTTTCTCTGATAGAAGGAAAAATGGATGGGGCAGCATTTTATCAAATTCCTTAGGAAAACCTGCTGCTCTCTGCCAGAAAGTTGAAGATGGGAAGAAGGTTCATCTTCCAACATGACAATGACCCGAAGCACACAGCAAATTGACCACAAAGTGGCTGAGGGAGAAAAAAGGTGAATGTCTTTGTGTGGCCTCGTTAGATTGAAAATCTGTGGCATGACTTGAAGATTGCAGTCCACCAACAGACACCTAAAGTTGGTAGAGAAGAATCCCAACAGACCTCCAAGTTTCATTATCTGCAAGATGTAGCCACTGCAGCCCTCCAGGACTGTGATTGAGGACCCCTGCTGTAATCAAAGCAAAAGATGGTTCCACAAAGTACTCACACAGGGAGGTGACACTTTATTAAATTAAACATTATCAGTTTTTTATTTATTTTTCCAAACTGTTGCTTTCATATTTTTGACTTGGATGTTATAGATTGGATTTGAGTAAATAAAGCTGAAAAAATACTTTTGTGTGTGTTTTTATTTTAGGCTGTAAAGCAACAAAATGTGAACTTTTTCAAAGGGGGGGGGATTCTTTTCTGTACCCACTGTATATGTAAAAGATAGAACTTCACTGGTCCCCGGGGGAAATTAAAACTTCTAAATTGACCACACTTTTCACATATGTGTACCTGTTACACTGTCCTGGACTATAATTCTCTATGAATTGAATATCCTACGGATCACTACACACCCTTATCTTTTGACCCCACTTTCTGGGCTGATAACCAGTAGATCCCCACTACTCTGGGCGCACCTCTGCCACACTACTAGGCCACTGTCTATCTCTCGTTCAGTTTGAGACCCAAATGTCTTACTGCAATACTGTAAGGGAATATGACTTTTATTAATGTTAGAAAGTGGTTTCATTTCTTCTGTTCTTTATTTGTAAGTTGTTTGTGCAGCAATAAGTGCAGCTTTTAAAACCTGAGACTTTTACTATTTTTGTTCTTACACCTGGACTTTTGATTTCAGTAAGATTATATCATGCCTGAAGAAGGGGCCTGAGTTGCCGTGAAAGCATGCATATTGTAGTCTTTTTAGTTAGCTAATAAAATATGTCATTTTGCTTGACTTCTCACTACATTCATAATGGCTAAGATGGTACAACACCCTGTCGCTACCCGATCTGCGCGTGCAGGCGTATTGAAAGCCAAACATGCCGTAAAGTGTTCACGCATGCATTAAACAGACTGGGCAGCACCATAAAGTGTGCAATGATGTAGCCTTTCAATTCACACGCGTGCACAAATCGGGCCGGCAACGAGTACCAGGTAGTGACACACACCGCATGTGCTAAATGAAAAAAACAAAAAATCCACTTTATGGCATGGCCCGATCTGAACTGTGCATGCCAATTCACAATCTTGACATTACAGTATATTCATTTTAGTTCCAAATTAGTTTACCATAATGAAAATATGTCATCCTGCAAAATAAATGAAGCAGTTTTCGTGGCGTAATATTGACATTCAAGGTTTGATCGCTGTATTATTTGGCAGGTACTGTCTGTGTACATGTTTATTAATGTTTTTATTTTTCCACTCACATAATAAATTATATAAACTCCTCTTTCGTTTTTGCAATTTTTTTGTTTTTCGTTGTTGCAATTTCCGTCTATGGACAAATTGTGTTTGTTTAAAAATATCTTTAGATATCAATTATTATTAATAAAATTGCCATTTGTCTTAAGGCATCAGGTTTACAAAACCTAATATAGCCAACCAATTTTATAGAAATAAATGGTTCTTTTTCAACAAAAGAAAAGAATTAACACTGTGTTGCATGGCATTGTGCTGACTGACCCCCTTAGTGTTAACTGTGACAGTCCTCTTGTTAAATTTCTTTAATTCATTCTCAGTTGTGCAGTCAGGTCAGATGCTGAAGAAATCAAGAGTGTAAAGCCACCGGTTCAAATCCTCATTTATTCCAACAGCTATTAATCTTACAAAGAAGTTCAACTTTACATCCACAGATTTAAATTGAGTGAGCAGTTATCACTTGAATCAATTTATATGATGTTTTTACAGTAAGTTGCTTGCTGCTATAGTTCATATTTGTAATACATTTGTTCTTAGTTTTTAATGTTGTTTCAAGGTGTCTCTGTAAAACCCCCCAAGAAACCAAACTTACCTATTAAGACAATAAAACTGAACTGAATTTAACAGCTGTAAAACAAAATATTCTCCAGTAACTGAGCAGAAGTTAAACAGCATGAAGTAGTTCAGTTTATGATTAATACCATATGGACAGAGTATTCTTTCTTACAAGTTTAATCGACATAACACACCGTTGTTTGTGTGCAGACTCCTAAAAACGTGAATGGTTTTATTCACCCATATTGATACAGATCCAGTTCATTTTTACAACTTAAAAAAAAGGAAATACAATACACTTTTTCATACATTTTTTTAATGAATGAATAAATAAATGGTATGTTTAAAAATAACAAAAGTGAAATATCTGTGAAGAATGTTTGTCAAAAAAAATTATACACAAATTTTATATATATATATATATATATATATATATATATATATATATATATATATATGAGTAGAAAATTTAGTAATAATGATGTATAAATGGTAAATGCATTTAACTAGAACACAAATACAATGACAATGGTCAACAATGGGGAGGTTTTAAAATCTATTATGGAAAGGGAACACAAACATATTTACAGATCTTTAAAAAAAATGTTAGATAAGGTTTTGAACATTAAAAGTGAATCATTAAATTTGTCAAAAAAAAGGAAAAATACTATTTTAGCTTTATGAACAAGATACTACTCAGAGTCAGAGTTATTATCCAGCAATATTCCATAAAAAATGTGTTCTGTTTAAACTGAGATTTTTCCTGATCTGTCCCTTAACATCAGTAATAATATTTCTATATCACCTTTTCTTACAAGTGTAGCTCAAATTGCTCTACTAAAACATACAATTACAAAGAAAATTGAAGGCATTACAAAAGTAAATAAGAAGCAAATGGAGGGATCCTTGTCCTTTGTAATAAATACACTGCATGGTCAAATGGCCAGGGACAAAGACAAACTTGCAGCTTTCAATCATACTGGAGATAATAAACCTCTGGGGGTCCCAAGCCAAAGCCCGCACAGCCCGCTCTGCACATCACAGCATACATAATTGTGGTTGTCTCAGTCCAATCATGATTCCATTTCAGAACATCTTGTGAACTTTTCTTCTCTCTAGCATCACAGGCAATTGGAGTTGATGTAACTGAAATGTTGGGAGCCGACACTCCACAATACAGGCAGGGTCTAAAATACTCAAAGCCTTCTATATATTTAATAGAACCTTGAAATCAATTCTATGTGAGACAGACAGCCAGTGTAATGAGACTGAGACAGTTTTCAGAAGAAAATAAAAAACAAAATAGTCCAATACCTCGTGATCACTTGGCAAAGGCACAACAGATCAGAGCAGAGGTTGAGATGGAGGATTCTAGAAGTGCCGGGCAGGAGGGCCACCCACTACTTCAACATGGCACACATCTCTCCATCCTTCTTGTTTAACTGCTGCCCCATAACATGACCAGACTCTTCTACTTCACTGTAACTGTTAAAAACATAAACACAGATCAGATTTTGTACTTAATATAATATCATTTACCAAAACAGCTTTAGTGCCAAGAGAGCGAATGTTCAATAAGCAGCATTTAAAACTGCATGGTTCTTTCTGAACTGCTGATATATTTTTTGTTTTAATTTGAAGTAAATTTCTATTACAGATGCCCCTGGTGGGGGGTCTGGGTTTATCCCTTGGTCTAATTATACACCTTATTTTTTGGTTATCAATTAATTTAAGGTTTGTATCAAGACTAAATTTACTGGATGCCCCATGACAAGGATTATGGGTAACAGCTTCAGGAAAGTAACAGGTGGGATAAACAACAGCCTGTGATTTAAGATCACAGGACTGCGGCCTGGATGGTGCTCTAATCAGTCAACCAGGCAGTTTTGCTGCCATATTTTGGGATAATACATAAGATCCCCTCCAGTTAGGATGAAGACCATCTCTTCTGAAAAATCCAGGCCTTTCC
Source organism: Erpetoichthys calabaricus (assembly GCF_900747795.2). Lineage (NCBI taxonomy): Eukaryota > Metazoa > Chordata > Cladistia > Polypteriformes > Polypteridae > Erpetoichthys > Erpetoichthys calabaricus. The sequence goes on from NC_041409.2 coordinate 45,705,682, forward strand.
CAAAAATCATCCCAATTGTTCACAAACACTATGCTTTTGTTTGCACACCAGGTTTCTAGCCAGCAGTGAAGAGAATGCAATCTGCTATAAATCACATCCCCTCTATGTAATCTTGGTAAGGGGCCAGATACAACTAAATTCCGACATTTTCTTTTGGCCTTGATGTATAGAAAGATGAAGTTCCTCTTTAATACCTCAGATTGCTGTGAATAAATATCATTAGTGCCGACATGCAGCAATAAGATAGATACTTCATCATCGGCGACACGGTCCAATGCGGCCCCTATGCCAGAAATCTTGGCCCCTGCGAGGCACTTAACATTAACTGCTGGTTTAACACAGTTTGGACATCTAACATTCCGCACTATGGAATCGCCAATTATGAGCACTTTCTTATTCTCAGTTTCCACAGGCGCGCTGTGGAGTGCTGAGAATCTGTTCTGGGTCCGAATTGGTGACCTGGCTGCCGGGGGACTACATTTTGGATTCTTAGACCCCCGTCTTACTGTTACCCACTCGCCCTGTGGCCAAATTGGTGCTGCTGACTTCGGCCACGCACTGACTACAGTGGGACCAGGGGAGACTGAAGCCGAATCAGAAGTAGCCGAATTGTCTAAACAAACCGAGTCGATCCAATTTTCGGTTTGCCTAATCGCTATCAGATTCCTAACATGGTCCTCCAATTCGCGTATTTTCCCGACCAACCTTAAATTAACTAAACACTTTTGGCAGGTGAAGCTGTCTACACTGTCGACCGGAAAACCTGAACTGTACATGCTGCAGGACACACAACATATAAATGTGCCTTCAACAGGCAGAGAGCAGATAGAACTCACGTTTAGTGTTGATGTCATCTTTTCCGTTTTCTGTAGTTACTTAAGTGCTTTCTGCTTTAGAGACCGTCGGGTTTAAGTTTCCACCACCCGCTGAGCGATCGACTTCAGTTTCTCACTGCCGGTTATTTCTACTGGTCAGCTGTAATTCAGATGAACTTGCTCAGGTGTTTGCGAAAGGCTACGTGCCTGTGGGAGACGCCGCTGCTCTGTGCTTCCGCTCGCTGCTACGCTCGCTACTATGCTCGTGCTTCCGCCTGAGTGAGAGAGAGAGAGAGAGAAAATCAGTCCTATTCTATCAAAGTACTATATGTTAATAGTACTTTGAAGTCAGTCCTACAGGAGACACATAACCTGGGTAATACAAACACATAAGAAATGTGCTCAGACTTTCAAGATTTGAGAAAATAAATCTGCACATAATCTGAACTGAAATAAAATAAATTCCTCCAGTACACTTGGCAGAGACAAATCAGATGCAGACCTGAGACTCGGATGTAAGATTTTGGAGGTGCTGGGCAAGAGGGCCTATACTCCAACATGTTGCACATCTCTACTTCCTTCTTAAACTGAAGCCATATAAGCTGGCCAAATTCTCAATAAAAGAGTTAAAAAGACAAAAAACAATAGATAAATGATGTTCACAATGTTCACACAGTCCTTTCTTGGTACACCAGTAGAGCAACCAGGTTATGGACAACAAAATAAATGCAACAAGGACAGGAGAGAAAAACTAAGGTGCCAGCATATGACTGCACGCAAACACATCATTTCTCATAGGTTTACTTTTACTCTCTTTGTAAAACAATATTCACAGTACAGGAAATGCCTAATTCTACTTTTGTAAAATGAGGAAAGTGATGCTACGTTTAACTAAAAATAAGTATGGTTTCTTTTGAAAGCCAACAACAAAGAGCAAATTACTAATTAACTGGAGCAAAGGAAGTAAACAAATATGGAACGTCCCAAAGAAATTGTACACAAATTAATTTTAAATCTGACAACCACAGTCAGAATGGCACATCTAAGATGAATTACACATGACATTTATTAATGACTGTTATTTTCAGAAGTATTTCTAAGCAGAAGAAAAGAATGTTCAATTGTGTCTCAGAGTCCAGGTACAAAGGAAAGCTGATTTTTTCTGGAATCTGTCCAGGCACTTGGAAAGTTATTTACAACTGAGTATCCTCTATGATCAAGAAACAAAATACAAAAAGGGACATTTTTTTTAAATACAGCAATAAGAAATATCCCCCACTCTCATTATATTTCAGTCAAATCTAACCGAGTAATACCCCCATACCAGTAGTTTAAGCAGTAAGCAAATGATATATTCCAATAGCAGAATTTCAGAATGATTATTTAAATAAAAGATGGATTGAGAGTAAAAGCTTGAAAGGTTCAAACACTGCTCATCTTAAAGCTCAATGACAACATATGAGATTGGGGGCTTGATTGATGTTTCTTGTACAGTATATATTGTCAAGTTTATTTTGAAGAAAAAAAAAGATGATTACATAGTAAGACAGAGCCAGTCAGAGTAGCTGTTACAGGGTGCAAAAGCTTATTAATGGTTGTGAAAAGAGTGCTAGGTTCATTTCTTTCATGCATATTGATGTTAGAGAAATAAACTGATCTAGTAGCATTAAGATTGTCTTGATATTTTTATAGGTGATTAATGTAAGCAAGCCTAGTACACTGTGAGTCCAGATTTCTTAATAGAGACACTCAGCAGGCTCCTATCAATTATGGAGAATCCACTGCATCCACGTAATAGTATCATCTCCAGACAGAAGAGCAACTTCAGCGACAGACTGCTGTCACTGTCCTGCTCTACTGACAGATTGAGGAGATCGTTCCTCCCCAAACTATGCGACTCTTTAATTCCACCCGGGGGGGTAAACGTTAACATTTAACATTATACATAGTTATTGTCTGTTTTTCACCTGCATTATTATCATTCTTTAATTTAATATTATTTATTGTATCAGTATGCTGCTGCTGAAGAATGTGAATTTCTCATTGGGATCAATAAAGCATCTATCTATCTATCTATCTATCTATCTATCTATCTATCTATCTATCTATCTATCTATCTATCTATCTATCTATCTATCTATCTATCTATCTATCTATCTATCTAGGGTGACATCCAGCTGCTTTCATAGATCTGAGCTCAGGGGTGTATGATGGTGAGGTGTAGGTAGAAGGAATAGTTTTGGCTTTCAGTGGGGCCAGGTTAGTGAGGTTGCAGAAATAATATGATTATAATTGGAAATTAGTTCATCACAAGAAAGTGAAGAACCTAAGTGAGCAGTAGATGAATAAGCATTCAGGAATATGGATTGATTTATTTTCTTGCAGTTTCAATAGGATATGGTTGTTTTGCTGCATTTAATATATCAAGGAAAATCAAGGCTGAACTGAATGAGATTATGGTCTGATGCACCTAAACTGAAACCAGAGGGCTGTGATACATTTAAATTAGTAGAGCAAACAGTGTCTAGCGTATGACCATGTGTTTGAGTAGGAAAATAAATTAGCTAAATTAAATCAAATCAATTGATTAATATTAAAATGTTATTCGAGGAGTTTCTCAGTCTCTAGTATTGTCCATGTATAGACCTCCTTATTATAATGCGTCTTTCATTCAGTTTGTAGTGCTTACTATAATAATGATAATAATGCAAATAGTAAGGTGGAAAATTTTAATGCTATAGAGCTGCTACTAACATAGTCACTCCTGAAAAGACAGTTAAAAAATCCTCCAGCACTATTATACCATGGAAGAACCCAAAGAGTGTCTGATTTAAAGAAAACATCCCAGAGAGCTGAATATAAATGGAGAGAAAACTAAATTTATAGTTCACTATGAAATATTGAAGGCTAAAATAACAGAATACAACAACATAAGCCGTCTGGAGTGGGGGTGTTACTTCTCTAAAATAATAAATAATAATGCTATAAATAATAATGCTGGTAATCTGAGAGTTTTATTCTCAACTATTGATGGTTTGGTAAACCCAGGTCATTCAATGGAATGCCTCAAAAAACTTCCAGTGAAACTTGTGAGGCTTTTGCTATATTTTTAAACGCAAAATGAATGATATTAGAAGTAATATAGTATATCCCCTCAAAGATGGTCTGATTAAATCCCAGTATTCCATCCATCCATCCATCCATTCTCTACCGCTTATCCGAGGTCGGGTCGCGGGGGAAGCAGCTTGAGCAGAGATGCCCAGACTTCCCTCTTCCCGGCCACTTCTTCTAGCTCTTCCAGGGGAATCTCAAGGCGTTCCCAGGCCAGCCGAGAGACATAGTCCCTCCAGCGTGTCCTGGGTCATCCCCTGGGCCTCCTCCCGGTTAGACGTGCCCGGAACACCTCACCAGGGAGGCGTCCAGGAGGCATCCTGATCAGATGCCCGAGCCACCTCATCTGACTCCTCTCGCTGCGGAGGAGCAGCGGCTCTACTCTGAGCCCCTCCCGGATGACTGAGCTTCTCACCCTATCTTTAAGGGAAAGCCCAGACACCCTACGGAGGAAACTCATTTCAGCCGCTTGTATTCGCGATCTCATTCTTTCGGTCACTATCCATAGCTCATGACCATAGGTGAGGGAAGGAACATAGACCGACTGGTAAATTGAGAGCTGAGCCTTGTGGCTCAGCTCCTTTTTCACCACGACAGACCGATGCAGAGCACACATTACTGCAGTTGCCGCACCGATCCTCCTGTCGATCTCATGCTCCATTCTTCCCTCACTCGTGAACAAGATCCCGAGATACTTGAACTCCTCCACTTGGGGCAGGATCTCGCCACCAACCCTGAGAGGGCATTCCACCGTTTTCTGGCTGAGGACCATGGTCTCAGATTTGGAGGTGCTGATTCCCATCCCATCCACTTCACACTCAGCTGCGAACCGATCCAGAGAGAGCTGAAGATCACGGCCTGATGAAGCAAACAGGACAACATCATCTGCAAAAAGCAGTGGCAAAATCCTGAGTCCACCAAACAGGACCCCCTCAACGCCCTGGCTGCACCTAGAAATTCTGTCCATAAAAGTTATGAACAGAATTGGTGACAAAGGGCAGCCCTGGCGGACTCCAACTCTCACTGGAAACGGGTTCGACTTACTGCCGGCAATGCGGACCAAGCTCTGGCACCGATCGTACAGGGACCGAACAGCCCTTATCAGGGGGTCCGGTACCCCATACTCCTGGAGCACCCCCCAACAGGATTCCCCGAGGGACACGGTCGAATGCCTTTTCCAAGTCCACAGAACACATGTAGACTGGTTGGGCGAACTCCCATGCACCCTCCAGGACTCTGCTAAGGGTGTAGAGCTGGTCTACTGTTCCGCGACCAGGACGAAAACCACACTGTTCCTCCTGAATCCGAGGCTCGACTATCCGACGGACCCTCCTCTCCAGAACCCCCGAATAGACTTTTCCAGGGAGGCTGAGGAGTGTGATCCCTCTGAAGTTGGAACACACCCTCCGGTCCCCCTTCTTAAAGAGGGGTACCACCACCCCGGTCTGCCAATCCAGAGGCACTGTCCCTGATGTCCATGTAGTGTTGCAGAGACGTATCAACCAAGACAGCCCTACAACATCCAGAGCCTTGAGGAACTCTGAGCGTATCTCATCCACCCCCGGGGCCCTGCCACCAAGGAGTTTTTTGACCACCTCCGAGTCCCCAGGCTCTGCTTCCTCATTGGAAGGCATGTTAGTGGGATTGAGGAGGTCTTCGAAGTACTCCCCCCACCAACCCACAACGTCTCAAGTCGAGGTCAGCAGCGCACCATCCCCACCATATGCAGTGTTGACACTGCACCGCTTCCCCCTCCTGAGACGCCGGACAGTGGACCAGAATCTCCTCGAAGCCATCCGAAAGTCGTTCTCCATGGTCTCCCCAAACTCCTCCCATGCCCGAGTTTTTGCCTCAGCAACAACCAAAGCCGCATTCCTCTTGGCCTGCCGGTACCTATCAGCTGCCTCCGGAGTCCCACAGGACAAAAGGGTCCTGTAGGACTCCTTCTTCAGCTTGACGCCATCCCTCACCGCCGGTGTCCACCAATGGGTTCGGGGATTGCCGCCACGACAGGCACTGACCACCTTACGGCCACAGCTCCGGTCAGCCACCTCAACAATAGAGGCACGGAACAGGGCCCATTCGGACTCAATGTCCTCCACCTCCCTCGGGATGTGGTCGAAGTTCTGCCGGAGGTGGGAGTTGAAGCTACTTCTGACAGGGGGCTCTGCTAGACATTCCCAGCATACTCTCACAACACATTTGGGCCTACCAGGCCTAACCGGCATCCTCCCCCACCATCGAAGCCAACTCACCACCAGGTGGTGATCAGTTGACAGCTCCGCCCCTGTCTTCACCCGAGTGTCCAAGACATGTGGACGCAAGTCCGACGACACAACCACAAAGTCGATCATCGAACTGAGGCCTAGGGTGTCCTGTTGTCAGGTGCACATATGAACACCCCTATGCTTGAACATGGTGTTCGTTATGGACAATCCGTGACGAGTACAGAAGTCCAATAACAAAACACCACTCGGGTTCAGATCGGGAGGGCCATTCCTCCCAATCACGCCCTTCTAGATCTCACTGTCATTGCCCACGTGAGCATTGAAGTCTCCCAGCAGTACGAGGGAGTCCCCAGAAGATATGCCCTCTAGCACCCCCTCCAGGGACTCCAAAAAGGGTGAGTACTCCGAACTGCTGTTCGGTGCATACGCATAAACAACTGTTAGGACCCGTCCCCCCACCCGAAGGTGGAGGGAGGCTACCCTCTCGTCCACCGGGGTAAACCCCAATGAACAGGCTCCTAGTTGGGGGGCAATAAGTATACCCACACCCGCTCGGCGCCTCTCACTGGGGGCAACTCCAGAGTGGTAGAGAGTCCAGCCCTTCTCAAGGAGATTGGTTCCAAAGTCCAAGCTGTGAGTCGAGGTGAGTCCGACTATATCTAGCAGGAACCTCTCGACCTCGCGCACTAGCTCAGGCTCCTTCCCCTTCAGAGAGGTGACATTCCACATCCCAAGAGCCAGCTTCTGTAGCCGAGGATCGGACTGCCAAGGTCCCCGCCTTCGGCGACCACCCAACTCACACTGCACCCGACCTCCTTGGCCCCTCCCATAGGTGGTGAGTCCATGGGAAGGGGGACCCATGTTTCTTCTTCGGGCTGTGCCCGGCTGAGCCTCGTGGGTGCAGGCCCGGCCACCGGGCGCTCGCCCCACCTCCCAGCATTCCATTTAAAGTAAATTAAATTCTTTCACCAGGAAAGATTTACCCGATCTATATAGAATAATTTCTCAACTGAAACCCTCCACCTGTGTCCTTGACCCAATACTAACACGCTTTTTCCAGCTAATTGATTGTGTGCTTGACATAGTAAATTCATCATTGGATATGGGGTTCTTCCCAGACTGTTTTAAGGCTGCTTCTGTTAAACCTCTGCTCAAGAAAAATACAAACACAATTTCCAAAAAAGTTGGGACACTTTCTAAAAATGCAATAAAAACTAAAATCTGTAATTTGGTAATTAACTTGAAAAGATGGAGGTAAAGAATTCAGGGGTAATTATTGACTTTGACCTAAACTTTAAATCACATATTAATCAGATTACCAGGACAGCATTTTTCACTTAAAGAATATAGCAAAAGTTAGATCCCTTATAACTTTGCAAGATGCTGAAAAATTTGTTCACGCTTTTGTTTTTAGTCGACTAGATTACTGTAACACACTCCTCTCAGGACTACCCAAAAAAGACATCAATCGATTGCAATGAGTGCAGAATGCAGCTGCTAGAAACTTAACTAGGAAAAGAAAATCTGAGCACATCACGCCAGTCTTAGTGTCATTATATTGGTTACCAGTGTCATTTAGAATTGACTTTAAAATACTGCTTATGGTTTACAAAGCCTTAAATAATCTCACTCCATCCTATATTTTGGGATGCCTGTCCCCTTTTACTCCAAATCGTAACCTTAGATCTTCAAATGTGTGGCTGCTTATAATTCCAAGAGCTAAACTTAAAAGAAGTGGTGAGGCAGCCTTCTACTGTTATGGACCTAAAATCTGGAATAGCTTACCGATAGAAATTTGTCAGGCTAATACAGTGAAGCACTTTAAAAAAATTGCTAAAAACTCATTACTTTAACATGGCTTTTTCATAGCTTCATTTTAGTGGAACCCTGATATTCTTTATATACAATAAATTATCGTTTTTATCATGGCTCTGCAATCCATACTAACTCCTACTATTCTCTGCTATTCTTTTTCCAGTTTTCTGAGCGGCAATCTGTGCCACCACCACCTGATCATGCAGTTCTTACATCGGTGGATTAAAGGCCAGATGTCCACTTGACCATTATCGTCTAATTCTTCCACGTGAAGCCTGAAAACCATGAGGACTGATTGAGATCATTTATTTTAGGGGGTGGGTGGTCTCGTGGCCTCGGAACCCCTGCAGATTTTTTGTTTTTTTTCCCACCGGCCCATTTTTTTTTTCTGTCTTATTGGCCATCTGACCTTATATTCTTTGTTACTTAGCATTGCCTAATCTTTTATATTTCTTTTTTCTTTCTTCATCTTGTAAAGGACTTTGAGCTACGCCTTTTGTATGAATAGGTGGTATAGAAATAAATGTTCTTATTGTTATTGTTGTTGTTAAAAAAACAATTTAAAGAGCAAGTAAAAGAGTCCATATGCATTTTTTATCCCCAAGAAAAACCACAGTTGGCATGATAGAGCTGAAGCTTGGCTGCGATATTTCTGATTTGTTGGCCAGTTCCCTCCGGTAGGTGTTTGTTGTCAGAAAGCCACCTGTTGTTAAAACTTGCATATGAACAGGTATTGCCTGACTTTGGGCAGTCTGTCTTTCTAATGTCAGGGCCAACTCAGCACACAGCTCCAAGTGAACAACTCCTAGGAGCCTAAATTGACTCATAAGCCAGTCGTCATCATGGGCAAAAAAAATCCTACTGATCCATAAAATCAAAATGTTGGTGAAAAGAGATTCACTGATCTTGATTTTGCCGATGATGCTGTGATCTTCGCAGAGTCAATGGATGCTCTGATCAGGGCTCTCAAGAGACTGTGCGAGGAGTCTGAGCATCTGGGCTTGCGAGTGTCCTGATAAAAACTAACATCCAGGCCTTTAATGACCTCTTAGGCACAGCCATCACCAGTGAGTCTGTCTGCAGAGAGAGTATCGACATTGTGGAGAGGTTTACTTACCTCGGCAGTGACATTCATGTCTCTGGTGACTCTTCCTATGAAGTTAGTAGACAAATTGGGAGAGCATGGGGTGTCAAAAGGTCACTGGAAAGGGGTGTGTGGAGCTCCCGATATCTATGCAAAAGGACGAAGGTCCAAGTCTTTAGGGTCATGGTGCTTCCTGTTTTACTATATGGTTGTGAGACATGAACGCTATCCAGTGATGTGAGATGAAGACTGGACTCCTTTCATACTGTGGCTTTTCTGAGAAACCTTGGGTACCACTGGTTTTACTTTGTATTGCTCACGGAGTCCCGAATGATGTACATTGCCTCAGTTATGGCACTACGGCCATGTGGCGTGATTCCCCAAGGGTGATCTGGCTCACAGGACCCTCATTGTTCAGGACAACGCCAAGGAGACGCTCAGGTAACACCTGGCTGCAGCAGATAGAGGGTCATTTCTGGAGGGTGGGACTGGACTGCGTGTCTGCCTGGGGGGTTGCCAACCAAGATCTTAAGCTGTTTCGTCGTGTGGTAGGTGCGGCAAAGCGCTGTACATGCTCCCAACCTGACCTGACTTGAACTGACCCAAAATCTCAATCCATTCATATATTATCATTTACATAGTCTTCAAATAGCACCAGGTAGGCCATGTTGTGTCAGACCATTAGGTTATTAATAGGCTATAGGGCATGAGATTTAGAGCTTTCTCTATGTAAGCAAGTGAATCGCACCTGTGTTTTTACTTAATGCAATTACTGACAGCAAGGGATGGCATTGGTTTCTAATCCTGAGAAGTGACAATGGGGAGCCAATAAAACTGACAAGAAACCAAGTAAGTACTCAAGTGCAAATACACAGCATCGGTTCTCATACGCTGGAACCAACAATAGAGTCTGTACATTATATTCATAACTTTTGAGGTTTAATGTTTAACACATCAATACACATTATTAATAACAGATGGGTGATATCAACTGTTAGGCATTTGAGTCATCTTTTATCTGGTTTGGGTGCATTTTTCTACTTCAAAGGTGTCATTGCTTCCCATCTTCTCCAAAATGTTGCCTCTGAATTGTTCGGACTTCTCCTTTTTGTTTTGTTCTCAAGTTTTGTTTTTGCATGGAAAATTGCATACACACTTTCAACCTCTTTTTGTGCCTATGCAAATTTGATAAATATGAACACTAGTCTTTAAACCTGCCCTCTGAAACTAAATGAACTTGTTTTCCACAACGATAATCTTCTTTTTTTTTCGGCTGCTCCTGTTAGGGGTTGACCACAGCGGATCATCTTTTTCCATCTCTTCCTGTCCTCTGCATCTTGCTCTGTCACACCCATCACCTCCATGTCCTCTCTCACCACATCCATAAACCTTCTTTTAGACCTTCCTCTTTTCCTCTTGCCTGGCACCTCTGTCTTTAATATCCTTCTTCCAATATACCCAGCACCTCTCCTCTGCACATGTCCAAACCAACGCAATCTTGCCTCTCCAAATTTGTCTCCCAACGATCCAACCTGAGTTGACCCTCTAATGTCCTCATTTCTAATCCTGTCCATCCTTGTCACACCCAATGCAAATCTTAGCATCTTTAACTCTGCTACCTCCAGCTCTGTTTCCTGTATTTTGGTCAGTGCCACTGTCTCCAACCCATATAACATAGCTGGTCTCTCTAACGTCCTGTAGACCTCCCCTTTCACTCCTGCTGATAACCGTCTGTCATAAATCACTCCTGACACTCTTCTCCACCCATTCCACCCTGCCTGCACTCTCTTTTTCACCTCTCTTCCACAATCCCTGTTACTCTGTACTGTTGATCCCAAGTATTTAAACTCATCCACCTTCACTAACTCTACTCCCTATATCCTCACCATTCCACTGCCCTTCCTCTCACTCACACACATGTATTCTGTCTTGGTGGTCCTACTAACCTTCATTCCTCTCCTCTCTAGACTTACTCTCCACTCTCGCTACAGATCACAATGTCATCAGGAAACATCATAGGACTCCTGTCTGACCTTATCTGTCAACCTGTCCATCACAATTGTAAATAAGAAAGGGCTCAGAACTGATCCCTGATGTAATCCCACCTCCACGTTGAATGTATCTGTCACTCCTACCACAGACCTCACCACAGTCACACTTCCGTTGTACATATCCTGCACTACTCTTACATATTTCTCTTACAGGGCCCTCTATAAGCCTTTTTGCTGTTTAAATTTCTCTATGAATATGCCCTGCTATGCTCAACTGCTGAGCCTCTTTAGCTGCAATTTCTATGGGCACCCTTATTTCAATTGCCTTTACAAAGTTAGAGCACTTATGTTGTTTGAGCTGTTTTTGTGTTGCGTCACTTCTCAGTCCACATACCAGCCTTTCTAGATTATGTCATTTAGCACCTCATTGAATTCACTGTGTTCTGGTAATGTTTTTAGCACTGCCACAAAAATGATCACAGATCCTTCTTCCTTGCTTGTGGAATCTTAACCTAATGTTGGTACAGTCTCATTTAAATTAATCTTGCATGTTCAATGACAAAATAGTAAAACATTTTGACTTAAACTATCCATTGAAAGTAAATGATATTTTAACAAGCACCAAGATGAAAACACAGAGACATACTCTGAATGGGAATTATGCCCAATAATGGGTGCGTTTATTTCACAACAAATGATTCACAGTAGTACTCCTAGCAGAATCAGCCTTCATTGTAAAAGCCATGCAAGATGCCCCATAAAAATAAAACTCGCTTCACTATACCTGTAGACAGGCTATTCCACTCTCTCAGTGTTCCTGATCGTCATCTAGCATTCTGTGTACTATCCCTTTCCGTTCTCTCCCATGTTGTTATTACCTGTGAGGCTGTATTTATATTGACCTTGGCCTTTTTTGTGTCTGTTACATCATCACTTACATTAATCTGATATGTTTGTTATGAAATAGTGAAACAGTAAAAGCTATACTGTCTATTGGAAATAGCTTGAATTAATAATATATCACGTTTAAAATATTACACCATTCATCCTTTTGCTCTTTTTACGTTTCGTTATTTGGTTGATGCCTTTATCCAAGGCAACTTAAAACATTTATGATACAATTGGCTGCATTTCTTTTTTTTTTGATTGCCAATTGGAGCACAAGCAGGTGAAGTGACTTGCTTATGGTCACAGAGTGTCAATAGAATTTGAACTCTCAACCTCGGGGTTTGAAGTCCAAAGCCTTAACCACTGCACCACACTGCCCATCTGTTTATCAGCAAGAGTCAAAAGGAAAAGATACTGTAATAAAAAATACATTGTAATAGGTGTGTTCCATAAAGTTAAAATGATCAATTATAAAAAATACAAATTCTCAGTCATTCAATCTTTAACCCTAAGTACCACAGAGATGTTCATAACAATGTACAAAAAAGTGTACACTTTAAGACATTTTAGGGTCAACTCCCTAAAATGAAGTGTGCTTCTGTCCTTGAATACCGGGTAGAGCTTTCAAACTAGCAATACAAATAGCGATTAGAAAGAAAGCTCATTTTTGTTTTTGATATAAGTCAAGACAGTCTTCTTCTTCTTTCGGCTCCTGTTAGGGGTTGCCACAGCGGATCATCTTTTTCCATATCTTCCTGTCTTCTGCATCTTGCTCTGTTAATGATATAGGTTGAGACAGTATTTGCATGTATTGTACTGCTGTGCCACCATGGTTGTCAACAGCACCAAGTGTCAGTGGACTCTTTACATTGCACTTCTAGGAAGCTCAATGTCCTTGCAAGGACTGCTAGCTTTAGTCACCCTAAGATAGAAATACATGCAACTTTGGACACTTGCCATTTTTAAAGGCAGCTGGCACTGAAGCTGCACATTTGCATGATGGAATGTCAGTTCATTTTGTTGGTAACTCATTCCTTGGATAATGCAGCCATTCAGCACTGCTATATAGCTCTGCCTTTAAAGTCACTGTCACCAACAACCACTTCCAGCAGTGCAAAAACTCTTAGAAACAACAGGGTAGTCTTCTTTTCTGCTGTGGTTATGTGGCCAGTGACAATGACACATCAGCAGGGTTCAGGTGGCATACCAGGGATGTAGAGTGTTAATGCACTAATGCACAGTTAAGCAGTGTAGCAAAAATGTTAAATGCTGCACTTCTCTCTGGTGATCTGTGCTGTATATGTGGGTACATGAGCCTCCTTGGGTGGAGCTTCAAAAGTCTCCGAAAGTCTAGTCTCTTGGCTATCATTCTTTATTGAGCTAGTGCTGTACATGGTATTACAGATCCAGACCTCAGCTTTGAGACTCTCCCTCCATTGCTGATCAATAACGCGTCTGTGATTTTTCTCATTCTTTGACTGTGTAGTTTTACCACTGGCCCGGCTCATGCAGCTCACCTGGTGTCCGTGGCAAAGTATCCCAAAATATCCATCCATCCATCCATCCAACCCGCTGAATCCGAACACAGGGTCACGGGGGTCTGCTGGAGCCAATCCCAGGGCGCAAGGCAGGAAACAATCCTGGGCAGGGTGCCAACCCACTGAAGGACACACACAAACACACCCACACACCAGGGGCAATTTAGAATCGCCAATCCACCTAACTTGCATGTCTTTGGACTGTGGGGGGAAACCGGAGCGCCCGGAGGAAACCCACGCAGACACGGGGAGAACATGCAAACTCCACGCAGGGAGGACCCAGAAGCGAACCCGAGTCTCCTAACTGTGAGGCAGCAGCGCTACCACTGCGCCACTGTGCCGCCCCATCCCAAAACATACACAAGAACAATTAAAAAAAAAAAAAACTAAAAAATTAAGGCTGCTTGACTTTTCCCTGTTCCAAATATAGGAAGTAAATTGATGAAGAGCTGCAGTGTCCGTTAGCTTGTGGACTGAGGAAGGCTCTTGTGGCAAGTGGCAGCTGATCTGTGGTGGTCTCAAATATTAACACATACCAATGGCTCCATGTTTCTATTGTCAGGATGAACAATCCACTCTTTGATATTGCTAGCATATGATATTGAATTAATCATTGAATTAGTTAGAAATCTTAAAACAGTGTGATAATGAGTGTCCAGTGTACAAGGGTATTAAGGCATTAAAATACAAAATATTGCCATAATGCAGCAAAGGAAATTATGGGAATAAAACAAACCTATGAGCATGGAGGTAGAATACAGAGTATGAACTTGTAAGTAGAACAAAACCCCATCCTCAGTTCTCAGTTCACTTCTTGGTATGCTGTCTAAAACAAAAGGTTTTGTCAGGATGAGACAAAAGTTTCTTCATATAACTAAGCCACTCTGATTGGTTCAATCTGAAGATGACTATCAGAGGACTAGATAGATAGATAGATAGATAGATAGATAGATAGATAGATAGATAGATAGATAGATAGATAGATAGATAGATAGATAGATAGATAGATAGATAGATATTGTATTGACAATTTCCATCTTGATCTTGGTCTTCAACTTGTAGAGTATTGGGGTATGGTGTTGGTAATCTGGGTGGGTGATAGGTGTTTCAGTGATATGTTCATGCACAGTCATGTGAAAAAATAAGTACACCCCATGAAATGTTTTTTTCTATTATAGCATCTGTGGACATTTCAAGATTTGATCTTCATTCAAATATTATCTATAGATAAAGGTACTCTAATTATGCTGAAACGGAAAAACAGAATAAAAATTTTGCTTTGTAGTTATTTATTCAATGAAAAATGAGCAGATATGTCATTTTTCATTTGAAGAACAAAGTAAATCCACCCTTGGCTCTAATAGCTGCTATTGCCCCTTTAATGTGGATTTCCTGTCATGATCTGTGAACTCCCGAAAACACAGGTGCCAAAGCACTCTAAACAGTTGCCCACTAGAGGGGGAAAGCACAGTCAAATACCCCGACTAGATACACAAAGGGCTGAGACAAATCTTAGTAAAAATAAATGGTTTATTTTAGCAAATGGTTTTGCAAGCCCCTAAGCTCCAAAGAACACGTGATGCCTGAAGAGGCAAGGCAGACACAGCAAACAAGTCCCAAATCAGAATCCAAAGGCAGTGATCGAAACAGAGCAGAGGTTCAAAAAATATCAATAAACACAGTCCCAATACAAAATCCAGAGGTGTAGTCAAAAACAGAGCAAGGGCTCAAAGTCCAGAAAATCACAAAGCACAAAAACACGAGAAGACACCCCACTCCCAAGCATGTTCAATGAACCACCAGAAACTATGGGAGTCCTTCCCTTAAATAGGGTGGAGTGCCGAATCTTGCAGTAATTGGCAGATGGCCCAGCCCCTTGTGGAGCCACCTACAAAACATAATGGTCATAACCTAGGCCACACTTCTTTCCCAACACACACACACACACACATAGAAAAATATTCATTGTTAACGAAAGAAGCATTAATTCAATTAGATTATACAAAATTAAATACAACAGACAAGAAACACAACTTTGAACACCAGCAAGAGGGAAAATACTGGCTGCCTCCGTGTAGAATTCTTTCAGCTGCTTGATGTTGAAGGGTGCCTGGTGTGCACAGCTTGTCTCAAATAACCCACAGCATCTCAAATCTGGGCATGCTTTACAGTTGCTCTCAGGTTTTCTGGTAAAATGCTGTCTATGGATCACCATCAACAGTAGCAAGAGTTACTGTGGTATATTGCAGGTCAGGGTCTGTGGCACTGCACATTTTTATAAGTATAAGTAAACTAGCAAAATACCCGCGCTGCGCAGCGGAGAAGTAGTGTGTTAAAGAGGTTATGTAAACATATATACATATACATATATACATATATATATATACATATCTACATATACACATATCTACATACTGTATATACATATACACATACATACATAGTGCGTTGTAACACGGGCTGTGATTGTTACATGGGAGGGAGACGACAAATCACAGCTTCCTGCTTTCTAATCGGGCCTGTGATTGGTGCTTTGACTGATGCCTAGATCCCACAGTATCTCCCCTTAGGAGAGGCGTTAGGCAAGTGTAATTGAATAGCGGTGCTGCAAGTTTAGCTTTACATCTGTTTTTAAGGCTTATTGACTGAAAGGGGCTTTCATGAAAAAAGTTAGGGCTTTGCTACAGGATACACCCTCCACAAGTTAAGGAAGTAAAAATAAAGGTATATATTTCTGTTTTATTTAAACCTTTTAAGTTTGTATGCGGGCGGTATGGTGGCGCAGTGAAAGGTGCCAGTTAGGAGACCTGGGTTCGCTTCCCTGCGTGGAGTTTGAATGTTCTCCCCGTGTCTGTCTGGGTTTCCTCCGGGTACTCCGGTTTCCTCCCACAGTCCAAAGACATGCAGGTTAGGTGCATTGGTGATTCTAAATTGTCCCTGGCGTGTGTGGGTGTGTGCGCCCTGCGGTGGGCTGGCACCTTGCCCGGGGTTTGTTTCCTGCCTTGTGCCCTGTGTTGGCAGTGATTGGCTCCTGTATTTAGGATATAGCGGGTTGGATAATGGATGGATGGACATTTGTATGCATAGCCCCATTTGCCCGTTTTCGTTTTTTTTCTTTCTTCAGTAATATTTCAGCAAACCCGGAGCATGTCAGTTCAAATCCTGGTACTGACACCACTTTGTGACCCTGAGGAAGTCACTTCACCTGCCTGTGCTGCAAAAAACAAAAGTAATGTAACAAATTGTACCTCAGATGTTGCAAGTTGCTGGAATAAAGGCATAAGTCAAATAGATAAATATGTATTATACACATAGGAACTATTCATTTATTTTCAGTTAAGTCATCTGCAGCAAACCTTTATAAATGAGGGTTTCTCCTTTTTAGATAGTGCAAACTGTTTCTTCTTCATTGAGGTTTTCTCTTGGAGAGCTTTTTTCATTTCATTGAAAATTAAAAGCAGCTGCCAAAATATGTAGCTTTCTTATTAATTTTTCAACATTGTGTAAAATAACTTTATAAAGTAACATAAAAGGTTTAAATACTGGTTATCCTTTTACACTAAAATATTACTAAAGAGATACAAAAAAAGTTAAATGTACAGTGGTGTGAAAAACTATATGCCCCCTTCCTGATTTCTTATTCTTTTGCATGTTTGTCAAACAAAATGTTTCTGATCATCAAACACATTTAACCATTAGTCAAATATAACACAAGTAAACACAAAATGCAGTTTGTAAATGGTGGTTTTTATTATTTAGGGAGAAAAAAAAATCCAAACCTACATGGCCCTGTGTGAAAAAGTAATTGCCCCCTGAACCTAATAACTGGTTGGGCCACCCTTAGCAGCAATAACTGCAATCAAGCGTTTGCGATAACTTGCAATGAGTCTTTTACAGCACTCTGGAGAAATTTTGGCCCACTCATCTTTGCAAAATTGTTGTAATTCAGCTTTATTTGAGGGTTTTCTAGCATGAACCGCCTTTTTAAGGTCATGCCATAGCATCTCAATTGGATTCAGGTCAGGACTTTGACTAGGCCACTCCAAAGTCTTCATTTTGTTTTTCTTCAGCCATTCAGACGTGGATTTGCTGGTGTGTTTTGGGTCATTGTCCTGTTGCAGCACCCAAGATCGCTTCAGCTTGAGTTGACGAATAGATGGCCGGACATTCTCCTTCAGGATTTTTTGGTAGACAGTAGAATTCATAGTTCCATCTATCACAGCAAGCCTTCCAGGTCCTGAAGCAGCAAAACAACCCCAGGCCATCACACTACCACCACCATATTTTACTGTTGGTATGATGTTCTTTTTCTGAAATGCTGTGTTCCTTTTACGCCAGATGTAACGGGACATTTGCCTTCCAAAAAGTTCAACTTTTGACTCATCAGTCCACAAGGTATTTTCCCAAAAGTCTTGGCAATCATTGAGATGTTTCTTAGCAAAATTGAGACGAGCCCTAATGTTCTTTTTGCTTAACAGTGGTTTGCGTCTTGGAAATCTGCCATGCAGGCCATTTTTGCCCAGTCTCTTTCTCATGGTGGAGTCGTGAACACTGACCTTAATTGAGGCAAGTGAGGCCTGCAGTTCTTTAGACGTTGTCCTGGGGTCTTTTGTGACCTCTCGGATGAGTCGTCTCTGCGCTCTTGGGGTAATTTTGGTCGGCCGGCCACTCCTGGGAAGGTTCACCACTGTTCCATGTTTTTGCCATTTGTGGATAATGGCTCTCACTGTGGTTCGCTGGAGTCCCAAAGCTTTAGAAATGGCTTTATAACCTTTACCAGACTGATAGATCTCAATTACTTCTGTTCTCATTTGTTCCTGAATTTCTTTGGATCTTGGCATGATGTCTAGCTTTTGAGGTGCTTTTGGTCTACTTCTCTGTGTCAGGCAGCTCCTATTTAAGTGATTTCTTGATTGAAACAGGTGTGGCAGTAATCAGGCCTGGGGGTGGCTACGGAAATTGAACTCAGGTGTGATACACCACAGTTAGGTTATTTTTTAACAAGGGGGCAATTACTTTTTCACACAGGGCCATGTAGGTTTGGATTTTTTTTCTCCCTAAATAATAAACACCATCATTTAAAAACTGCATTTTGTGTTTACTTGTGTTATATTTGACTAATGGTTAAATGTGTTTGATGATCAGAAACATTTTGTGTGACAAACATGCAAAAGAATAAGAAATCAGGAAGGGGGCAAATAGTTTTTCACACCACTGTATATGTTATTTTTCTTTAAGGAGATTAAATATTACTGAAGAAAGAAAAAAAAACTAAAACAGCCAAATGGGGCTATGCATACGAACTTAAAAGGTTTAAATAAAACAGAAATATATACCTTCCTTAACTTGTGGAGGGTGTATTCTGTAGCAAAGCCCTAACTTTTTTCGTGAAAGCCCGTTTCAGTCAATAAGTCTTAAAAACAGGTGTAAAGATATTGACAATAATCTACGCAAACCCACCAAGACATGGAATCGTTTAAATCAAGGCGCGAGTCGAAAAACACCATCCCATACTATTAGTTAACGATTAACACATTTCTATATGTATTGTAAGCATACAATACAACTGATAATATGTTGCGCTTATTTATCTGGTGTACCGACATTTTTGCGCGTTTAACGGCTGAAATCCAACGTGGTTTGTGCCCTTCAGAATGAAAACAGTTTGCATTTACCTTTTTAATAAAAGGCGAGCTTTTAAGCCTGAGAAATCACCCCGTAAATGCACACGTTTAATTGCACATGTGTTAATATGTATGCTTACACACTGTTTCTTCTTCATTGAGGTTTTCTCTAGCATGTAGATTGGGGTAATTACATTCACGGCATTCGTAGTCTGAATCACAATCTGATTGTATGGGTGGTTACCTACCAGGTAACGCTTATGGTTGGCCAGCAAGTCAGCTAACATCAGGCACGGTGCCTTCAGTTGTGAGAAGCAGATCATAGAATGGTTGAAAATAGTTTACTGTCAAATAATGCAAAGAGTATGCGACACATGTTTCGCCCTAATTCTTGGCTCATCAGGCATAAGGCAAGTGTAATTGAATAGCAGCGCGTCATTGAATAGCGGCACTGCAAGTTTAGTTTCTTTTCAATAAAGTCAGGCGTTAGGCAAGTGTCATTGAATAGCGGCACTGCAAGTTTAGTTTCTTTTCAATAAAAGTCAGGCATTAGGCAAGTGTCATTGAATAGCGGCACTGCAAGTTCAGTTTCTTTTCAATAAAGTCAGATGTTAGGCAAGTGTCTTTGAATAACGGCGCGTCATTGAAGAGCGGCGCTGCAAGTTCAGTTTCTTTTCAATAAAGTCAGTCGTTAGGCAAGTGTCATAGAATAGTGGCGGCGCTGCAAGTTTAGTTTCTTTTCAATAAAGTCAGGCGTTAGGCAAGTGTCATTGAATAGCGGCACTGCAAGTTTAGTTTCTTTTCAATAAAGTCAGGCTTTAGGCAAGTGTCATTGAATAGCGGCGGTGCTGCAAGTTTAGTTTCTTTTCAATAAAGTCAGCCACGCTTTGCAGCGGCGAAGTTCTGCTTTTAAATTTTTATTAAGAAGAAAAGAAAACCTTTTTAAACTGAGGGAAAATATACCAATAACAATTTGTTAAGGATCTGTTATTTTGTGAAGCTGCCATTACACAGCCTGTCCGCTGTTTTATAAACGAACGCCCTATGAGGCCGTCCTTTCTCCTTCACAGTCAGTTCACGTGATTACGTGTGAGCCATGATGACATGATATGCAACC
The DNA here is from genome assembly GCF_900747795.2 of Erpetoichthys calabaricus. Classification (NCBI taxonomy): domain Eukaryota; kingdom Metazoa; phylum Chordata; class Cladistia; order Polypteriformes; family Polypteridae; genus Erpetoichthys; species Erpetoichthys calabaricus. The sequence continues at coordinate 45,725,893 of NC_041409.2, forward strand.
CCCGCAACCCCGCCTCCCACGGCCAGCGAGCTGCCGTCCATTACTGTATATGGACAAAAAAGAGGTTCCAGTTATGACCGTTACGCTTTGAATTTTGAAATGAAACCTGCCTAACTTTTGTAAGTAAGCTGTAAGGAATGAGCCTACCAAATTTCAGCCTTCCACCTACACGGGAAGTTGGAGAATTAGTGATATGTGAGTGAGTGAGTGAGTGAGTGAGTGAGTGAGTGAGTGAGTGAGTGAGTGAGTGAGTGAGTGAGTGAGGGCTTTGCCTTTTATTAGTATAGATGTGCACCAAGCACCCTCCACTCCACTATACTCATATACAATAAATCACTAATCAATATAATAATCACAATCCTCCACTCCCAGACATGTTGCCACCCTTCCACCCAGCTAAGCTCGACATCTGGGAATAACCACAGTCCTTTTATAGTCCTTGACCCAGAAGTGTTTCGCTCTCTCTGTCCATGTGACTAGGAACACTTCCAGGTTATATAAAAAGTCTTCTTCTTCATCCCGGAAGCACATAATTTCTTCCGTCCATGTGACTGGGACATACTTCCGGGGTATAGGGGAAACATGTCCTTGTGCCTCCCTGCAGCCCCCATGGTAGCCAGCAGGGCTGTGCATAAAAACTTTGTTGTCCATAATTCCCTGCTGGAATTCGGGGCACCATCTAGCGGCCTGGGGGTATTGGCCGGGATGAATAGCTGGCCATATCTCTCAGTACTCCCCCACCAGCGAAGAATTATGATAGTAATTCCCCACGAGGGATGTCTTCCTCCAGGAGGAGGTGTTGGTCGGACCTTGGCGACGTCCAGAAAACTCCCGGGAGAACCTTGGGGGAATCTATACATATTAATAAAAGGCAAAGCCCTCACTGACTCACTGACTGACTGACTGACTGACTGACTGACTCATCACTAATTCTCGAACTTCCCGTGTAGGTGGAAGGCTGAAATTTGGCAGGCTCATTCCTTACAGCTTACTTACAAAAGTTAGGCAGGTTTCATTTCGAAATTCTACGCGTAATGGTCATAACTGGAACATATTTTTTGTCCATATACTCTAATGGAGGAGGCGCAGTCACGTATCGCGTCATCACGCCTCCTACGTAATCACGTGAACTAAAAACAAGGAAGAGATTTACAGCACGAGTCAAACGCGGGAACAAAGGTAAATGACGTTAATTTTTGACTGTCTTTTAATACTGTGTAAGCATACATATTAACACATGTGCAATTAAACGTGTGCATTTACGGGGTGATATCTCAGGCTTAAAAGCTCGCCTTTTATCAAACGCGGGAACAAAGGTAACTGACGTTGTTCACTGTCTTTTAATACTGTGTAACCATACATATTAACACATGTGCAATTAAACGTGTGCATTTACGGGGTGATTTCTCAGGCTTAAAAGCTCGCCTTTTACTAAAAAGGTAAATGCAAAACTATTTTCAATCATTCTATGATCTGCTTCTCACAACTGAAGGCACCGTGGCTGATGGTAAATGACGTTAATTTTTGAGTGTCTTTTAATACTGTGTAAGCATACATATTAACACGTGCAATTAAACGTGTGCATTTACGGGGTGATTTCTCAGGCTTAAAAGCTCGCCTTTTATCAAACGCGGGAACAAAGGTAAATCACGTTCTTCACTGTCTTTTAATACTGTGTAACCATACATATTAACACATGTGCAATTAAACGTGTGCATTTACGGGGTGATTTCTCATGCTTAAAAGCTCGCCTTTTACTAAAAACATAAATGCAAAACTATTTTCAATCATTCTATGATCTGCTTCTCAGAACTGAAGGCACCGTGGCTGATGTTACATCACTTGCTGTCCAACCATAAGCGTTACCTGGTAGGTAACCGGACACTCACTTCACTCCCTTACGGGAATCGAACCTCTGAGGTTTTCTTTTGTTCTTAATTAAAATTTAAAAGCAATACTTCACCGCTGCTAAGCCCCTCTAGCGCTGACGTCCGAGGTTCGATTACCGTAAGCAAGTGCAGTGAGTGTGTAATTACATTCACGGCATTCGTAGTCTGATTCACAATCTGATTGTATGGGTGGTTACCTACCAGGTAACACTTATACTTGGCCACCAAGTCAGGTCGAAGTGATCACTCGAGTAAAGGCAGCTTCACAAAAAAACAGATCCTTAACAAACTGTTATTAGTATATTTTCCCTCAATTTAAAAACATTTTATTTTCTTCTTAATAAAAATATAAAAGCGGTACTTCGCCGGTGCGAAGCGCGTGGATTTGACCGACTGACACATACAGACATATTCATGAGTGCAGGTACTTCGGAAAGAAAGCACCATGTAAACCTAAAGTTTAAATTAAGTTCATAGACCTACAAAAGGTTGCCATTCATTTGAGGCAAGATTGCTTTTCTTCTGTACAACTATACGTTGCATTCTCAAGAGTGTGCTTGCACGGCTTCAGATATATATATATATATATATGTATGTATGTCTATATATAAATATGTAAGCTTATAAGTACTGCCTTACTTCTCTTTAAGAAAGGAAGATGTAATGATACTTGATTTAAACGATTCCATGTCTTCCTGGGTTTGCGTAGCTTATTGTCAATATCTTTACACCTGTTTTTAACACTTATTTACTGAAACGGGCTTTCACGAAAAAAGTTAGGGCTTTGCTACAGGATACACCCTCCACAAGTTAAGCAAGTAAAAATAAAATATATATTTCTGTTTTATTTAAACCTTTTAAGTTCGTATGCATAGCCCCATTTGGCTGTTTAATTTTTTTTTTTCTTTCTTCAGTAATATTTAATCTCCTTAAAGAAAAAGAACATATCCATTTTACTTTTTTTGTATCTCTTTAGTAATATTTTAGTGTAAAAGGATAACCAGTATTTAAACCTTTTATGTTACTTTATAAATTTATTTTACACAATGTTGAAAAATTAATAAGAAAGCTACATATTTTGGCAGCTGCTGCTTTAATTTTCAATGAAATGAAAAAAGCTCTCCAAGAGAAAACGTCAATGAAGAAGAAACAGTTTGCACTATCTAAAAATCAGAAACCCTCATTTATAAAAGTTTGCTGCAGATGACTTAACTGAAAATAAATGAATAGTTCCTATGTGTATAATACATATTTATCTATTTTACTTATGCCTTTATTCCAGCAACTTGCAACATCTGAGGTACAATTTGTTACATTACTTTTGTTTTTTGCAGCACAGGCAGGTGAAGTGACTTCCTCAGGGTCACACAGTGGTGTCAGTACCAGGATTTGAACTGACAAGCTCCGGGTTTACTGAAATATTACTGAACAAAGAAAAAAAACGAAAACGGGCAAATACGGCTATGCATACAGATGTCCATCCGTCCATTATCCAACCTACTATATCCTAAATACAGGAGCCAATAAGTACATATGTATATATACAGTATATATATATATATATATATATATATATATATATATATATATATATATATATATATATACAGTATATACATATATATATATATATATATATATATATATATATATATATATATATACAGTATATATATATATATATATATGTGAATGTATGTATGTATATATGTATGTCTATATATATATATATATGTAGATATGTAAATTTGTATATGTATATATATGTTTATGTGGATGTGTATATGTGTATATACGTATGTATATGTAGATATGTGTATATGTAGATATGTATATATATATGTATATGTATATATATGTTTATGTGTGTGTGTGTGTGTATATTATATATATAAAAGACAGCAACACTCATAACAATGACAACACAATTACATTGACAATCATGTTACATTATTTTTAAAATGTTTCCTTTTTTTTTTTTCATAACCTCTTTAACACACTACTTCTCCGCTGCGAAGCGCGGGTATTTTGCTAGTATTATATAAAAAGGACCTCTGATCCCCTGTCCTCCGAGGACAACTTCGCCATACGTGGCCCGGTTGGCTGCCGTTCTCCTACTGGTCTCCCTCTGCGAGACTGGAAACAGTCAGGAAACTTCTGCTCCACCCCTTTGTCCACTGAGGAGGGTTCCACAGCCACAGTAGAGCTCTCAGTTCTCTGCTCTACTTTATCAGGAGACCCCCGTTTTATTTTTGGGATTTCCTGTTTACTCTGGGGCTTATCCACAGTTTTCCTGTCTGCACCCCTTTAGATTTAGAATTGACCGGTGGCGGCGTCTTTAGATTTGCATCGCTTCGGGAAACAGCACTATCCAGCTGCTCCGGTTCAATCGGATCTTCCCCTGCCCACTCGGTCATGGTTACCGATTCCCTTGTAGGGCTCGCGGTGGTTTGGCACCCGCTACTAATTAATCGCGGGCCCGGTTCACACTGCGACCCACTATGATATACGGTACCGGTAACACTCACCTGTACCACCGAATCAATCATGACGGGAGGCTCCCGACCAAATCGCCGTAGGTATTCCTCTACCTTCTTCAAAGGCACTTAGGCCGTTGCTCCCAACTCCTCCACCAGTTTCTTCATGTCCGACAGTACCTGGAATAAACTGTGTACAGGCTCGAGTAATTTTTCCAGCTCGTGCACGTCCATATTATGTAATTCAGCCGGAGGTAGGCTCAGACAATCACTAGCCTTACCCTCCGGCGGGGAACCAATGAGCACGCCTGCTCCTGGCACGTGCTCGGTTCGGTTGCACACAGGCTCTTGGGAATTGGAGTCTCGCATTTTAGAGGGCCGGGGTGGCGCCACTGGCCGACTGCAATCTGCCTTTTCTAATTTAGCGGCGGACCGTTCAGTCATATCCCGTCAAATAGGATCCCCAATTTTAGATTACTAGATTGGCTAGACTATTCGTCATCACAGCCATCTTGCCTAGGTAGGAAGTATGTTTCTGACGCACCGTCTGATTCCAGAAGACAGGCCTCTGAAAAATAATTACAGTAAGGTCCCAGCGCATCGGGCGTTTTTCCGGCACATACCTCTGAACCTTGACTGCATGTTTTAAGTTCATATAGGTAGTCCTGCGTGTCCGATGTCCTACAGCCATCCCGCTGCCGTAACGCTCTGGCCCTCTCTGCATCAATCATTGCCCTGTCTTCCTCGCTTCCCGTCAGGTATGTCCACATACTCGCGGCATAATATAGGGTCTGTTTCTTTGGGTGATTCCCATTCTTCTTCCCAGACTTCTTCCCCATCACGTACAGATGTTTAAGGAGGCTTTCTATTTTGCAGCGTGGCCCACTGAGTATGGTGAGCTTTTTTGTGTGTCCTGGCGCTGTCTTTTCAGGGTTCTCTGTTAACAGAAAATGTTGTAACAGGTCCTCTGCCAAAAGGACGGCCAGAGAATCCTGCCGACTACGCCACTGTAACAGATTGAGGGCGCTATCGCTCCCTTGAACCCTTGTTCCAGACGTCAGACACCAAATAAAAGTCCAATTACTATTTACTTTATAATAATAATGTGCACCAAGCACCCTCCACGCCATGCTGCAAGGAGGGCTCCATCTAGCGGCCTAGGGGAGGGATCCATCTAGCAGCCTGGGGGTATTGGCCGGGCCATATCTCACTATATATATATATATATATATATATATATATATATATATATATATATGTATACTAGCCATGTGCGCACAACTATGTTGCGCGTGTTAAAGTTGTCTGTGAAGGGCTCCCTGTTTAAACGTGGCTGCCAGTCGTGAACTGGGCCCTTCGTCGCACAGCATTATGATTTTTTATAATGGAAACAGGCGGCACGGTGGCGCAGTGGGTAGTGCTGCTGCCTCGCAGTTGGGAGATCTTGGGACCTGGGTTCGATTCCCGGGTCCTCCCTGCGTGGAGTTTGCATGTTCTCCCCGTGTCTGCGTGGGTTTCCTCCGGGTGCTCCGGTTTCCTCCCACATTCCAAAGACATGCAGGTTAGGTGGATTGGCGATTCTAAATTGGCCCTAGTGTGTGCTTGGTGTGTTTGTGTGTGTCCTGCGGTGGGTTGGCACCCTGCCCGGGATTGGTCCCTGCCTTGTGCCCTGTGTTGGCTGGGTTTGGCTCCAGCGGACCCCCGTGACCCTGTGTTCGGATTCAGCGGGTTGGAAAATGGATGGATAATGGAAACAAAATTTCAAAACAAAACCCTTGGACATTGATTCGATAGGAACGGCCTACTCGGAATCACTGTCCAAATAGTAATTATGTGGTGGTGGAGGAGCATTTCTGCTTCTCTCCGTTCACAGTCCGTCTCATTTTCATGACGCTGTCATTTCCTCTCACAATCTCTTCTCAACCTTTCTCCAATCTCGCAGGTTGCTTTGTGGCAATCCAAACAGTAAGGAAGAACCAATGCTTCTTTCTTGAACTCCAAACGCCGACTGATGGAAAATCACAGAAGTGTGTCCGACTTATATACTCTGACTGCTGACTCCAAGAAGCGGGTGAACACTCCATCTGGACGAAGTGCTGCCAACGATGGTCGATAGAAACAGAAAAAACCACAGTCTCGACAACGAAACAGGTGTCGACGCCAGATCTAAAAGAGTGATATCGACAGTGTTTGTAAAGAAAAGTAACAACCAAGGCAGTGTCAGGGGAACATGAATTCGCGGACAAACAAAGTTTAAGATCCAAATGAAGATTATATATAAAGATTAGTTAATTTAAAGCACAACAATTTGCTTAGTTTGAATGTCTGTGTTTTGAGGTGTGATTAGAGTATTACAGTCTTCAGTACTATAAGCCTGGAGGAGATTCTTAATGCAATACCTATGTTTTAGCTGTCTCTCTACTGCCATCTAGTGCTTCTTCTAATTAATTCACGGACAAACAAAGATCAAGATCCAAATGAAGATTATATATAGAGATATATTGTGACCTGTGAAGCTGATTGCACCCCCAGAGAATACAGACGCCCCTGGTAAAACCCCTAAGAAACATGGACAGACTACCTTCACATTCCTCCTTTCCCTTCTGGCCAGCTCTGTCGCGTAATATGCCTCTCGCGCGGTGCTCCACCTTCTTAAAAAGCCTGCACGGGCTTCTTTCAGTTTGTTAAATGGATTGCTTGCTTCTCCTTCTCTCTCTCTCTGACATTCTCTGCTCCTGGGGGAACTGTCATCTCTGACTTGTCATGGAGCACGTTTAAACTTTTGAAAAGAGATAAATGTTTGTTTGCAGTGTTTTGAATAAAGTTCCTTTCTTTTCTACAACCTCCTGTGTCTCTGTGCAAATCTGTGACCCAAGCGTGACAAGTGGTACCAGGAGTGGTTGCACAGATGGATGCACAGTTGGAAGCCAAATACATTTTTCAAATCGCCCAGAATGTTCCGCTCCCTTACGATCCGGAGGATGATCCTACTCCACCTCTGCCTCCGCTCCCGGACAATGCTAAGAATGTGCTGACGAAGATGGGTCCTTCTGATGACCCAAAAATGTTTCTTTTGGCTTTTGAGCAAGTGGCGACTTTGCATTTAAACAGGCTCACACTGCTAGTGACTCCTATTACCAAGAGCGCGATACCGGGGGCTTGAAAACGCCACACTTTCTAGAAAAAGACGGTTGTCTTTTCAGAGTGATTACAGACCATTTGATGGGGGAATTTATTGAGCAGCTAGTTGTACCTGAGGTGCATAGGGAAATTCTTTTACAGCTGGCCCACTCTCACATCTTGGGAGGGCACCTGGGGGCTGATAATACCAGAGAGCGGTTATCAAAACGATTTTATTGGCTAAATATGGGAAAAGATGTTGAACGGTTCTGTACTTCATGTCCTGACTGTCAGATCGTCTCCGCTTATAAGCCTCCTCGGGCTCCCCTTTGTCCTATGCCTATTTGAGATGTCCCCTTTCAGAGTGTGGGATTAGATATTGTAGGCCCTTTGCCTAAGACTAAGAATGGGTACCAATATATGCTGGTGTTAGTTGACTATGCAACGCGATATCCAGAAGTAGCTGCTTTGAAAAAGGCCAACTCCTCTGCTGTAGCCAAAGCTCTGTGCTCTGTGTGATTTTTACTTGTATTTGCATTCCTAGGGAAATTTTGATTGACCAAGGCACACCTTTTACTTCTCGTGTGATGAAACAATTGTGTAATAGATTCGCTATTAAGAAATTGGGCACCACCGTTTACTATCCACAGACTAATGGTTTGACTGAACGGTTTAACAAGACCTTAAAACTAATGATCAGAAGAGTTGCTCATAATGATCCCACAACTTGGGACACCGTCCTGCCTTTTGTTATGTTCGCGGTGTGGGAATAGCTGCAAGCATCCACTGGTTTGAGTCCTTTTGAGCTGTTATTTGGCAGGCACCCAAGAGGCATCCTAGATGTTGTACGAGAGGAATGGATAGGACATGAAACAACATCTCTCGGGGAGAGTTTTACAGAGCGGGTAGTTTCCTTACAAGATAGAATTTCTAGACTTTCTTCTATTGCTGTGGAGCATAAACAACGAGAACAGGAAACACAAAAACGTCTTTACGATAGATGCAGTCAGCTTCGCAAATTCAAACCCGGCGATCGTGTTTTAGTACTGGTACCGTCTGATCCGCACAAATTCCTAGCTAAATGGCAGGGACCGGCAGTTATCGAGGAGCGTATGGGACCAGTAAATTACAAGGTTAGAATACCAGGCCGGCGAAAACCATTCCAAATTTTACACATTAATCTCTTAAAGAAATGGCACGACCGACAAGGGGTTTACACTTCCTTGGCTGCTGTTCCTCAGACTGATGTTGTCATTGGTAACGATTTGATTGGTTCACAAAAGACAGAATTATTAACCTTGATAGAACAGAACACTGATGTTTTTTCAGACTTGCCAGGCGTCACTAATTTAGCAGAACATAAAATCACCACTGAACCCGGTGTTCGGATACAGATGCGGCCGTTTCGAATCCCAGAAACACGAAGAAATATTGTGCGCGAAGAAGTCAAGAAGATGCTGGAGCTAGGTGTAATTCGAGAAAGTAAAAGTGACTGGTGTAGTCCAGTTGTGTTAGTTCCCAAGCAAGATGGTTCGGTTTGCTTCTGTATCGATTTTAGACGCTTGAATAAGGTTTCTAAATTTGATGCTTACTCAATGCCCTGGGTAGACGAGCTGTTGGAAAAACTGGGTCAGGCGACCTATATCTCCACGCTAGACCTCACAAAAGGCTATTGGCAGGTGCCTCTAGAGGCTGACAGTTGTGAGAAAACAGCATTCGCGACTCCTGATGGACTTTATGAATTTACAAGACTCCCATTTGGTCTTCACGGGGCCCCCTCTAATGTTTCAGCGTATGATGGATCAGATACTGCGTTCACATTCTGAATATTCTGGGGCGTATCTTGATGATGTGGTGATTTTCAGCAATGATTGGCATTCACATTTAGAACGTCTCCAGGCTGTCCTTGATAGCCTGAAACAAGCTGGATTGACTGCTAACCCTAAGAAATGTAAACTAGGTATGTCTGAGACTCATTATCTAGGTTACTCCATGGGCAGGGGTTTACTTCGTCCACAATCAAGGAAAATAGAAGAGGTGCTCGCTTACCCACATCCTAAAACACAGAAACAGGTACTCGCTTTTCTGGGGCTAGCGGGTTACTACAGAAGATTCATCCCTGACTTTGCAAATAGGGCTGCTCCTCTCTCAGAGCTTACTAAAGGAAAAAAAAAATGCCCTATTGTATGGACAGAACCTTGCAAACATTCCTTTTCGGATTTAAAAACCGCTCTGTCTTCTTATCCAGTGTTGCGAAATCCCGATTTCTCTAAAGATTTTATACTACAGACGGACGTAAGTACATTCGGAGTAGGCGCAGTCCTATCCCAGTTTTTTGATGGGGAGGAACACCCTATCACATACTTGAGTAGGAAATTACTCCCCAGAGAACGCAATTATTCAACTATTGAGAAAGAATGTTTGGCGATTAAATGGGCTATAGAAGCGCTACATTATTACTTATGGGGACGAAAGTTCACATTGGTAACTAATCATGCTCCACTTCAATGGTTATATCGTCAAAAAGATACAAACTCCCGTCTCATGAGATGGTTCTTGGGATTACAACCTTACAGTTTTGTAGTCAGGCATCGACCTGGCTCTGAGCATATTAATGCTGATGTCCTGTCACGTCTGTTTGAACCTGGTCTGGAAGATCGCTTGATTCATGGAAACGTGAATGAAGCTGAGGGAGGGGGTGTGAGCTGCGAAGCTGATCGTACCCCCAGAGAATACAGACACCCCTGGGAAAACCCCTAAGAAACATGGCCAGACTACCGTCACATTCCTCCTTTCCCTTCTGGCCGGCTCTGTCGCGTAATATGCCTCTCGCGCGGTGCTCCGCCTTCTTAAAAAGCCTGCACGGGCTTCTTTCAGTTTGTTAAATGGATTGCTTGCTTCTCCTTCTCTCTCTTTCAGACATTCTCTGCTCCTGGGGGAACTGTCATCTCTGACTTGTCATGGAGCACGTTTAAACTTTTGAAAAGAGACAAATGTTTGTTTGCAGTGTTTTGAATAAAGTTCCTTTCTTTTCTACAACCTCCTGTGTCTCTGTGCAAATCTGTGACCTAAGCGTGACAATATATATATATATATATATATATATATATATAAATATAGACAGATACTGTATTGACAATTTCCATCTTAATCTTGGTCTTCAAATTGCATTGTAGAGTATTGAATTGTGGTGTTGGTGATGTGGGTGGATGATTGGTGTATCAGTGATATGTTCATGCACAGTCATGTAAAAAAATAAGTACACCCCATGGAATGTTATTCTTTGTGATAGCATTATGTGGGCATTTTACTACAGCAAGTAAGGTAATCTTTGACAGAACAAAATGGTATTAGCTAAGAAGGTACTTGAGCAAGCCACCCCTTTTTGATGCAAGTCTGAACTTGAGAGAGCACAGGATCTTCTTGTGAGGCATGCAGCAGAAGTAGACAGATTGGGGCAGGCAAAGGTGTGTGTAGAAGCTGAAAATAATTCAAGTTCCTCAGTATCATGACAGGAAGCTGTGGCTGGATTTACTGAAGAATGAGACGGCAAGTCTGCCACCACATCGTTGTGTCCCTGGGCATACTTAACTTTAAAATTGTACTGTTGGAGACGCTCAGGCCAGTGGTGCACTCTCATTGGACGGTGGCCAGGACTGGATGTTGTGAATAAGGCAGTGAGGGTTTGGCGGTGAGTTCTTAGAATAAATGCACTACTCTTCAGATATATATGCCACTATTCACAAGTTCAGATACTGTACATGCCAGTGCCTCTCACTTGCAAAGTATTTTTGCTCACCTGGCCTAATAGCTCTAGACGCAAATTCAGCTGGTGTCTCAATCCCCTTCTGAAACTGAAACAGCCCACTCCCAAGAGCAGCTCCAGACATATCACAGGTGACTATGGTGGGGCTATTGAGGTCAAAGTGTACCAGCACAGGTGAGGAGATAAACCGGGCTTTTAGCAATTGAAAAGACTCCTTGCTGACTGGCATTCATGCTCAGTGGCATCCTTCTTCAAAACCTAATGTAAAGGGGCAGTAGTGGGAGAGTCCTATGGAAGAAAAGGTAGATAGTGCATGGACATATCCAAAAATGAAGCTACATGTGCTACTGATGTGGGCTCTGGAATTCTCTGAATTGCATTTGTGTTAGTCTGCAGAGGGGTTAAACCATCTGCCATCAATCAGCTACCCACAAACTCAATTGAATTGGCAGAATACACAAACTGTATGCATCCCCATTAACAGTGAGATTATGTCTGGTCAGTGCTCTGTGGAGATGCTCATCATGGGTAGAGAACATCAGGCCATACGCAACCATATCATCAATATAAATGACAACCCCTAACATTCCTGCCAAGATGGTTGACAAAATGACATCATAGTATAGCAGAAGACACCTATTTCATCACTTTATGTAGATGGCAAAGATTTTTGAATGGAAGTTACCATGACTGTGGTGTTACTTGTTATTAACCAAACGTCTGTCTAATTTTTTTGTCCAAGCCAATAAATAATCAAAAGTTGTAATGAGAAAAGGGTAGTCTTTAACTCTGTAACCATGAATCACAATTAAGAATAACACATTCATGTAATCAAAAATGTTTTTTCTTTTAATTCACAGACACGGATAAAGACAGCTCTGAAGTGTGTTTTTTAGGTGTTACACTACTTCTGGAATTGTGCTGCCTTGCAACCGTGAATTGTATTTTAGCAACAAAGTCCTATGACAGAGGCAGCTATGGAAAATAAACTGGTGCTGGGACAGATTTTAAATATTTTCATTATGAAGAAATCCAAAGGTAAATATTAACAAGTCCATAGGTGGCACTGCATTAAGAGTGGATACGATTCTGTAGTTTAAGCCACAGAATGGGCTCAGGAACACTCCTGAACACTATCGTTTGTGAACACAGTTCATGCCTGCATCCATAAATACACGTTAAATCTTTACCATGCAAAGAAGTAACTAAATATAAACATGATCTAGAAACAATGCTGCCTTCTCTGGGCTCCAAGTTCATTTAGAACTAATTCAGGCGAAGTGGAAAACTGCCCTGTAGTCTAATGAATCAAAATTTAAAACTCTTGTTGGAAATCATAGATGCCGTGTCCTTCAAGCTAAAGAGAAGAAGGACCATCCGGCTTGTTACCAGCAGACAGTTCAAACTCTAGCATCTGTGATGGTATTGGGGAGCATTAGTGCACATGGCATGGGTATCCTGCAAATCTGCGAATGTAGCATTAATGCTGAACAATACACAGAGGTTTTGGAGGAACATATGCTGCCATCCAGATGATGTCTCTTTTTCAGGAAAGGCTTTGCTTATTTCAGCAACCTCATTCTGCATGTATCACACCAGCATGGCAATGTACCATAAGAGTCTGTGGTGCTAAACTGACCTGCCTCCTGTCCATACCAGCCATCCACTGAAAACATCTGGCACATTATGAAATGAAAAATATGACAAAGGAGACCTGAACTGTTGAGCTGTTGAAGTTCGAGATCAGGCAAGAATGGGACAACATTTCACTTTCAAAACTACAGCAGTTGCTCTCCTTGGTCCCCAAACATTTACGGAGTGTTGCAAAAAGGAAAGGGTCTGCAACACAGTGGTACACAGCTCCTTGTCCCAACATTATTGAAGCGCATCAAATTCAAAATGAGCACAGATTTTTCAAAAAACAATAACATTTCTCAATTTCAAAAATTGATATACTGTCTTTGTACAATTTTCAATTAAATACAGGGTTTAAATAATTTGCTAATCATTACATCCTTTTTTTATTTACTTTTACACAGCATACCAGCATTTTTTTGGAAACAGGGTTTTAGAAAGGGGTTTGTAAAGTGTGAACAGAGAAAGGAATTTCACATACAATACAATATAATAAAATTTATTTTTCTATAGCCCAAAATCACAGAAGAAGTGCCGCAATGGGCTTTAACAGGCCATGCCTCTTGACAGTCCCCCAGCCTTGACTCTCTAAGAAGACAAGGAAAAACTCCCAAAAAACCCTTGTAGGAAAAAAATGGAAGAAACCTTGGGAAAGGCAGTTCAAAAAGAGACCCCTTTCCAGGTAGGATGGGCGTGCAGTGGGTGTCAAAAAGAAGGGGGTCAATACAATACAATACACAGAACAAATCCTCAATACAGTATAAAAATAAACATTTCACAAGTACGGAGCAGAATTTAACAGTAGATGATATCACATACTGTGGTGGGTTGGCACCCTGCCCAGGATTGTTTCCTGCCTTGTGCCCTGTGTTGGCTGGGATTGGCTCCAGCAGACCCCCGTGACCCTGTGTTCGGATTCAGCGGGTTGGAAAATGGATGGATGGATGGATGATATCACATAATATGAATTGGAATTTGTTTAGAGTCCTGGAGACCTTAGCCATCAAGCTACCTCCCCCATTTGGCCATTCCACAGCTGAGTCAGCGCTAGATCTGCCAATCCGATGAAAGGACCCCTCTACCTCACTATTCCTGCGATCGTCCATTAGGGATGACTTTACCTTAGGCAGGCAAAACAACTTGGCAGGTCGGCCAAGTGCCACATGTGAGTACCAAAAAGAGAAACAGAATAGGTGAGGATTAGTAACAATTATAACTATCATATTACTTATGCTTTAATGCTGACTAACATCAGAGATGCAGTATGTACAGTTAATCAGCAGCTCTAGTCAGGATATGCTAAACTGAAGTAGAGAGTCTTCAGCCAGGATTTAAAACCTGAGACCGAAGGGGCATCTCTTATAGTAGCAGGCAGACCATTCCACAGTTTTGGGGCCCTGTAATTAAAAGTATGACCTCCCACTGTTATTTTATTAACTCTTGGAATCATCTTGAGATCTTATTGTGCACTCTGGTTTGTAAGTCATGATAAGTTCAGACAAGTAAGCTGGACCTCGGCCATTTAAGGCTTTATATGTTAAAAGGAGGATTTTGAAATCTGCCCTAAACTTAACCGGGAGCCAGTGTAAGGATTTAAGAACTGGAGTGATGTGTTCATATTTTCTTGTTCTTGTAATAATTCTTGCAGCAGCATTTTGGATTAACTGGGGGCTGTATAAAGAACAGTTTGAACATCCAGTTAACACTGCATTTCAGTAGTCAATCCTACTAGAAATAAATGCATGAATTAATTTCTCACAATCCTGTTTATTTAGAAAGTGCCTTAATTTCCCAACATTTTTAAGATGGAAGAAACATGATTTGGATAACTTTGTAATGTGCACTTTAAATGACATGCTAGAGTCAATGACAGCTCCTCTCACCATCAAACAGAACGTTTTTTAATTTATAATATTCAACATTAGCACATAAGAGCGTAAGAAATTTAACAAACAAGACGTGACCATTCACTCAAAGAAGCTTTTTTGCTAATAGCTAAGGTGTTCCATCTGTTAACATCTTATATTCATTTTAAATGAAAAAAAGGAAAATATCTCACAGAAGAGCTTTGCCTGAGCTCTTCTGTCATTCTAAATTGTTTGTTTTGTTTTTTTTTTTTTGCCTTTTTTAATAGAAAATCTACAATCCAGCCCAAGTATCTGTGAGAATGTCACTAAAAATGAGAGCTGGTCTCAGTACGACAGGCTGGTGTAAGAAATGCGGGTGTGATAAAGTCCAAACGACTGCAGACACGATCAGATGTCTGGCCACAGGAGGTGCCGCTGTTATCTCCACAGTGGTACAACTTTGTTTGTAAACTCCCCTTTCCAATAGCGAGGTAAGGATTAATTCCAAACACAATCTGACTTCTGAAAGTACTTTAATTTTTGTTGCTGTGATTTTTCCACAAGGACACACAGCATTAATGGCTCAAGTGATAGGAGAAAAACTATTCTCACAACATGCAGCAAGTAAAACAAAGGAACAAAAGACGTGTGAAGCCTGAACTTTCACCTGGAAATATTCTGCCATTAGAGGTTGCATTTCAACCTGACAAAGGACTTTCTGACATAGCCGCCCCCAAATTTGTTAGCACAAATTTGTACTTCAAGAAGAAAGTCCTCATCACCCATCTGGTCTATATCTATCACAGTCTTCAACAGCTGGAAGCCTGACTAATTTGACTGTGGGTCGGACATATACTCAATCCTTCACCTGAATCTTCACCGTACGTATGCGACCATCAGGTCCTGGGTAGGTTGCAATGATTTTACTGCTTGGCCATGATGCTCTTGGGAGTTGCGCATCAATTATCATGACTACCTCTCCAACCTTCAACTCATCACAGTCAGTCTGCCATTTCAGACAGAGCTGGAGACCAGGGGCCTCATGTATAACGCCATGCGTAGAAGTCACACTATAACATGGCGTAAGCACAAAAGCGGGAATGTGCGTACGCACAGAAAAATCCAGATGCAGGAATCTGTGCGTACGCAAACTTTCATGTTCTTCCACTACATAAATCCCGATCAGCGTGAAAAGTAACGCACGTGTACATGCCTTCTGTCCCGCCCCAACTCCTCCCAGAATTACACCTCTTTGAATATGCAAATCAATATAAATAGCCTTCTGTGAAAAGACAATGGGAAAAGTTCGGGGGAAAATATAAGAATTTCAGCGAATACCAAGTGGAGGCAAAGGAAAAACGTACTATTTGTTGGTTTAAACAGTGGTATAATCAACAAAAGAAAGTTGATCGAGTGACATAGTGTCGGAGAAACTCGAAAGCTCAAGTTCACAAAGTCGCACAGTGCCTGAAATAAAAAAGAAGTTGTCACATATCAAAGTCGGCGTGAAAAGGTGACTCGAAGCAGACCGTCTGGGTGTCATATGAAAGCTTATTAGGGTACAGAGAAAAAAAATAGGCACACAGAGGGGAAAAAAGCACGAAATGTCAACTTTAATCTCGAAATTTACACTTTAATCATGTAGTTTATTTTGTCATTAAAGTAGAACATCATAAACTTCATCTTAAAATCGTT